>NC_051396.1:18986232-18988732 GCF_015228065.2 Penaeus monodon | reverse complement strand
TCACTAAATCAGTGTCACAGTAAATGTGTTGATACAGCCGTTCTTATCATTATCGCTGCACTCTCGTAGGGACGGAGATGTTATCAGGGGAAACACGTTCGGGGAATAATAGTTCGTAGCGAAGAAGTCGGTGATTGTAAATTTGTATGTATTTGTATTTACATGCATATAGGTATCTATAATTTTTTATCTGTCTATCTATATATACATATCTGTTAATCTATCTATTTATCTGTCTATCAAAATCTCTCTCTATTCATCTGTCTATATATATGTGTGTCTATCAATCTATTATAATTATATCTCTCTATCTGTCTGTCTATCTAGCCATGTCTGTGTGTGTGTTAGCCTTCTTGTACAATATTACACCGTAACCATACGGTCAGTCGACATAAATCATTCTAGCTTCAGTGTTCAAAGATAAATCAAGATGAGAGTGATGAAAAAAGCGACGTTCAACATAACTGTGTACGTATATATACTGATCATATATACATGGTTGTTTTCATGTGCATGTGTGTTTGTGTGTGTGTGTGTGTGTGTGGCATGTACATAAACACGATTTTGTGTAAGCCATTAGAACAGAAAACCGCGTGGCTCCATGATGTTGTGGAAGGGCGCCGCTTGCCTGGACGCACGCAGAGCCAGTCAAACTCCAAGCGCACAGGTATCAGCCGCCCTGAGATGCCGACGAGGACGCCACCTGCCCGTACGCCCGGAGATCCAGACTAGGATTGCGAAGATGTGAGGACGAGCACGTAGCCGAGAAGGACCTGAACAAGATCTATGAGGACGTGTGGACAAGTATCCCGCTGAGTTAAACCTGGGCGAGGACTACAAGGAAGTCTGGATGAGTCCGAAGTCAAGGAAGACCTGCGCTAGACCTTGGAGGACGTGTGGACGTCGAGGACGGATGGATTCGCCAGGAAGAAGAAGAGGACTACAAAGACGAGCAGCCACGAAGATGGACCAAGGACAACGCACACGAGAACGAGATGACCAGCCAATCAGGAACAGCCAAGGTTGGGTCACCCCTTAGGGCCAATCTAAGGCGCTTCGAGGGCGAGGCGTGAGTAGGTAGCCGAGAATATGGTATGTGCATAAACACGATTTGTGTAAGCCATTAAAGGAGAAGACCGCATGGCTCCATATATTTACCATGTGGTGTTATATCAGTTAAGAACCATTGCCTCAGTGAAGGCCTAGATGACCTTTACATCTGACCTCATTCTGACCCTTCCCAGAAGTCACCGTGCCCAGGTCATGTGTGTGTGTTGTGTGTGTGTGTGTGTGTGAGAGAGAGAGAGAGAGAGAGAGAGAGAGAGAGAGAGAGAGAGAGAGAGAGAGAGAGAGAGAGAGAGTGTGTGTGTGTGTGTGTGTGTGTGTGTGTGTGTGTGTGTGTGTGTGTGTGTGTGTGTGTGTGTGTGTGTGTGTGTGTGTGTGTGTGTGTGTGTGTGTGTGTGTGTGTGCATGTGTGTGTGTGTTAGGTTTGTTTCTGTGTTTCTATATACATTTGTGTCCAGTATGACCTCTGCAATTTTCCCTGTGATCAGATGTATTATCATAGTAACTGTCATTATATCAATGTTATCATAACAGTAATGATGTTTACAGTTTTTTTTACTGTCATTGCTCTTATTATTGTTATAATTGTTAGCTTTTTCATAGTTATTCTCACCTATGAAACAATCTCAGTAATTAATACACAATTGGTCCTCTCGTCAAATATCAAGTATTTCATTGCCCATAGTTGAAGACTGTGTGTATTGTTGAGGGGAGAGGGAGCAAGAGTGTCAAACAGAGTGAATGTAAATTGATCTGCGTGTTATGAATTGAAATACGTCTACCGTGCTGTTGTCTATAATATGTTGGTGTAATCTGCTTAAGTCACGTAGGGATCGAGGGAAATGTGTATATGTAGGAGTTTGTGTTGGCGTGGTGTGTTTGATGTTTTTGGTTGAGTTTCGAGTTCCATTCGTGATAGCCATATATACTATTACAGAAAGATGCACAAGCCGTGCGTTTTCCCCGTGAGGAATAAATGTCACCTAGCCACCAAACGACTTGACATTTCCTGACATTATGATTGTGCCATTCTGGCTAAGTGTGTGCCGGTATCCGAACGTCACAGAAGTATAAGCAAAACACTAGTAATCATTTATAAGTAGCCGTTATATACTTTCTGTTTATAGTATTCCTATTCCGCTTCTTTATTCTGTTTTATTTACTTTTTCACAAAAAAACATCAGCAATAATACCAGGGGTATTTTAAGAAGTACCTGAACAAGTAGAAGTCGCCATGATCAATGTCACTCTGACTTATGGCAAAAATAGAGGGTATACAGAGGCAACATATAATGCATTACTAATAAATGAGTATTCTACTATGCTCCAAAATACACAACTTTGAAACAGTATTCATAAAACTTGTTACATTAACATAAGGAGGGGACTGTGGTTTGGCAAGCGTTATATATATATATATATATATATATATATA
>NC_051396.1:18941232-18946232 GCF_015228065.2 Penaeus monodon | reverse complement strand
TTCATTTCTATAGATAATTCGATCGCATCTGAACACAATCTCAACAGTATTTTTTATTAAACTATTAATGAGAAGACTGTAAAATCATTTTAGGCAAATTAGGTAGCAAACAGATAGGAAATTAAGTAATAAACAACAAGAGTGTATCAGAGAATTGAATTTTCAAATTAGACATAAAACTTTTCGAATCAGTGATTCAGCCCAAGTTTGGTAATAAGAGTCTTGCCTCACCAAGCATTCGCAGGAACCGGACTTGGCAGCAAACTGTTCAGTTTCAGGGATTCTGCGTCGGGCGATACCTCTGATCCTTCGTTATTCATGCAAGGCAATTTAAGAGCGTGCAGTAAGAACTGACCAAGCTAGCGCGGAGAACAGGCGTGATCAGCAGTAAGGAGGAAGAGCGGAGAAAAGGGTGGCTTGTAAACTCTTCATGGCTGATCTCGCCGGGAATGTGACGGAAAACGAAAGTAGGGATCGGTAACTCCAGCGTAGTGAGAGAGAATCGCGAGTTTTTTCTTGCTGTTTTGTAGGTGTATTAAGCTGGATGATTTGCTTGCCGGGACACAGTTTATCCGCGAGGGGGAAAGACAGACACACAAAGAAAGAAAAGTAGACAGACAAGCAGATAGACTGAGAAACAAATAGATAGAAGACCAAAATCGATGGATACGAGAATACAGAGGAGGGGGTTATTACTAAACATATATTTGTAAACATATATTCGTTTATATATTATTTATTTATAAAACTTCAATTCCTTTACAGAATTAAATTAAGAATCATTTTAATTCAATGAATTTCGATAATGATATGTGAAAAATAATAGCAGTGATATTAACGGTAATATTTACGTCAATAGTTACCATATATATAATGTTAATGACAGTTGCTCTCAAAAAGCGATAGTAGTAACAAAGAACATTGCATTATCTGATAGACATCATGAACTATATTTCCACCTCAAACTAATTATCTTGGCCAATTAAAGAATCAAAACATTAGAGTGAAAAAAAAAGAGAAAATCCTCCGTTTTAAGATTGATTCAACATCACCATTTTTCTTTCGTGTTTTTTCGTCTTTTCTTTCCATCCTTTTTTTTTTTTCTTTTTTTTTTAGGGGGGGGGGAGATTTTTTTCATCACGGATCCGCACTAATGGATCTGGAAAACCTATTTAATTCCCTCTTAATGGTAAGGGTAGGAGACATAATGAGAAAAAGTCTTTAATTGACCAATTAACTCAAGAGGACAGAGATGAATGTAGCGTGCTATTGAAGACAAACTTGCTACTGTTGAGTTTGTTTGATTATAGGGATTTAGTAATTGATATTGTAGGCGTGTCCTAATTTAATCAATTAGAGTACTTTTTATATCATAAGTATCTAAGATATTAACAGTTGTGTTTATTGTTATTGTCGTTATCTTTATCATTTTTGCTTTGTTATGTTTATTATTGTTGTTGTTGTTTTGATATTATTACCATTGTCATTTTTGTATTAGTATTATTATCATTATATTTTCATGTAGCAGTAGTAGTTTCATCATTATTATTATTGGCATTGTAATTATCATTCACATAATCTTAGTTATCAATATTATTATCATTATCATTATTTTTTTTTATTATCATTATTATTATTATTATTATTATTATTATTATTATCATTATTATTATTATTATCATTATTATTTTTATTATTATTATTGTTATTGTTATTGTTATTATTATTATTATTATTATAAATATTATTATCATTAGTAGTAGTAGTAGTAGTAGTATAATTTACAACAACAAATGACGGTACAGCAAATTTTTAAGCTTGTGTATTCTCCATTTGTCACTTCTCATTCTTTGTGAAAAGAGAGAGAGAGAGAGAGAGAGGGAAGAGAGAGAGAGAGAGAGAGAGAGAGAGAGAGAGAGAGAGAGAGAGAGAGAGAGAGAGAGAGAGAAAAGATAAAAAAGACTCCTTTTAATCAAAGTTTCCCGGTACCTCTTCCCGTTAAGAAAATCATCAGTAAAATCGAAGGAACAGACACAAGACCGGCATCATAAAAATGGGCATACCTTTCCCTTCCCCTTCGAGCCGGTATTTTTAGAGCACGAAGGGGCAAGCGCTCCCCTACGGCAACGCAGTATTGGAATTCGAGGGGAGCGAAGGAGCACCCCTGCCCGGGGCCCCTGGGTAAAAAGCATTATGAGTTGTCATAAAAACTGCTTAAAATGCAAAACATATACGTTGTGTTTATATATATATATATGTGTGTGTGTGTGTGTGTGTGTGTGTGTGGTGTGTGTGTGTGTGTGTGTTTGTTTATTATATATATATATATATATATATATATATATATATATATATATATATATATATATATATACATATATATTCTCTATATACATACAGAGAAAGAGAGAGAGAGAGAGAGAAGGGGGGGGAGATAAAGAGCGAGCGAGACAGAGAGAGAAAGAGAGAGGCCTCTACTAGACTTGCACTACATTTAAAAGTGATGCGTATTCATATTCAGATATATTCAAGTTTAGATGTATTCCGAAATATGTAAAAAAAAAGTCTGTTACCCCATTATTTTCTTCTTTCTTTTCTTTCAGAATCTATTTTTAATGACGTGAGGGGCACGGGCGCCCGGAGTAAGAAAAGAAAAATATCTATATCATTATATGTTATACAATTTTAATTTTCGTCTTAAGAAATGAAGTTATGTTTATATAAAACTATATGAGTAAAAATGACTGGAATATTTTTTTTCTTCAGATTTTCATATTAATTCAGTTGGATTTTTGTATAATCTGATTGAAATTCTGACCAACATTATCCGTAAGAATATATTATAGTCTCCAATAAGAATTCCAATTGACAGTGGACGGAAAAAAATAAAATGCAGTACAAATTTCAGTGTATATAATATATGAGAAGGAATCATATGGCATTACAAAACATCGACATTTCTATTGCATTAGTTAAAACATTAAAACACAGACCCATTCATACACACACAAACACATACAGTGTGTGTGTGTGTGTGTGTGTGTGTGTGTGTGTGTGTGTGTGTGTGTGTGTGTGTGTGGTGTGTGTGTGTGTGTGTGTGTGTGTGTGTGTGTGTGTGTGTGTGTGTGTGTGTGTGTATAGTATACGCACACACACACACATACACACACACACACACACACACACACACACACACACACACACACACACATACACACACAAACACACATGCATATATATACATACATATATATATATATATATATATATATATATATATATATATATATATATATATATATATATATATATATATATATATATATGAATGCATCTCCGACTCGTCTCTTTCCTGTCGTGGAAGGAAGTTATTTCTTGCGCGGACGAGAGCGCTCCTACTAAGACCTCCCGATCTCCTTCTCGCCTTCCTGGGGCGTCGCCACTGGATGTGTTTCGGACTGGTTGATATTCAATATGTATGTTTCAATACCTATGTGCGTTTATATATATATATATATATATATATATATATATATATATATATATATATATATATATATATATATATATATATATATATTTATATACATATATATATATATATATATATATATATATATATATATATATATATATATATATATATATATATATATATTTATCCAAACATATATATATATATGTGTGTGTGTGTGTGTGTGTGTGTGTGTGTGTGTGTGTGTGTGTGTGTGTGTGTGTGTCTCCTCCTCCCTCTCTCTCTCTCCCTCTCTTCCCACATGAGATGGAAGACACTCATACGTCTATTGCAGAGCATTGCAAAGTCGAGCAACTCCCGACGTTGCAACCCGGGTACAAGTCAGACAGTTCACCAGGTCATTCATCATGCAGGACAGGACCTGGATCCCTGGTCGTTCAGTCACTTCAGAGAGCGATATCGACGGAACTTTTGGCGAAATTTATGACTCGATCGCTGCTACAGGAGGTCGTTGCTCTTGCTTTGTTGCTTTGTTATTGGGAGTGCTGATGATTTGTATGATTCATTATCATTATTTGTATTATCATTATCATTATCATTATTAGTATTATCATTATCATTATCATTATTATCTCCATCATTATCATAATGATCTATATTATCATTATTAACATTATTATTATCATTATTATCATTATTACTATTATTATTATTATTATTATTATCATTATTATTATTATTATCATTATTATTATTATTATTATTATTATTATTATTATTATTATTATTATCATTATTATCTTTATTATTATTACTATTCTTATTCATCTTACTCTTCTCATTATTATTATTATTATTATTATTATTATTATTATTATCATTATTATTATCATCATCATTACGTATTTGAATATTATTTTCATTATCATAAATCATCGTCGTTGCATTTTTTATATATATTGTTAATACTGTAATTTTCGTTGAAAATGCCTCATGACTATAAATTTCGTGCATGAATAATACTGGTAGTAACAGTAGTTTGGATAGTAATAGTAACAGTAATAGTAGTGATATCGTTGTTATATTTACAACAACTATCGTCATGAATATTATGATGATCAACATTACGATTATTTGTATCATGATAATTAATAAAAGACAATCAAATAAAAAATAAAGATCATCAAAATATAATTGTTTTGATTATCACTACATTTGTACTAATAATTTTCAGCCTTTTTGTCATTCATCTTACTCTCAACTTTACAGAAGTATCTTCTTACAGAATATCATCATCATTATTATCACTTGGGCTACTAATGCATTAATTGCAATAATTGGCATTATCATCATTACTTCATCACCACTATCATGCTCCTATTCTGTCATAATTGAGCTCGACTTCGCGTGTACCTTTGCTTATGATTTAGAGCAGGCAAGTTGCACAGACACACTATATATCAATGGATATTTTTTCCTTCATGGCAGAAATTAATATAGGGAAATGCCTAGTGAATTGTTTTAG
>NC_051396.1:18921232-18923732 GCF_015228065.2 Penaeus monodon | reverse complement strand
ATTGTTTTCCCTTTGCTGGATCCTCTCAAATGTCTAGCTCCAGCTAATAGTCGTCCACACTGTTGCATCTCAGCCTTTCTACAATATCTCCTTCATCGTATTTAACTCAATTTTCGTCAAAGAAAAATTAAGATCTGATGAATTACTGGTCAGTTCCATGTCAGAAATATAACAACAGCAACGGCCTATTATCTGCTGACATAATCAAGGCTTATTGCGTGCACTTTACACGTGATTTTCCGGCATAACTAATTACAAGATTAGATGTATTTATCAACGATATATATCAACGAAATCAAAGTAAATGTGGTAGGTATTTCCCAAGACTATACTAAAAACAATATTTAGGAAAATGGGCAATATTTTCGGGAGTGAACCTGTTGTGTTTGGCTTGTTTGTTTTTTTTCATATCTCTCTTTCTTTCTAATAGAGTATCTATTCATAATTTTTCTCTAGTGATTCCATTTCTGTTTCATTTCTGTTCTTCGTTCATGCTTCTGCATAAACAAGTGAAGTGAGAATTGAGAGACGCTGGAGAACGTATACGACAAGAAATTTCAGTTGTGATAAATGACATTACATATAAATGGGATGCAGAGTACTGATAAATGAATAAATAGAGACACAATCCAGGATATAAGTATGATTTAGATGTCGGGGCTTTAATTGACAGATAGATATGTAAAATCGGTTTGGAAATCTTCCTCTTTGTTTTCCTCATGACCTGCGAGAAGAAGTGTCTCTTGGGAGAAAATAATATTACATTGGCTCACAGTGTCATTCGGGATGAAAATTATATAAACTTAATCTCAAAGTTCTTACACACACGCGCCCACACTTATGTATGTATATATGTGTGTGTATGTACACACACACACACACACATATATATATGTATATATGTATATATATATATATATATATATATATATATATGTGATTTTTGTGTGTGTTATGTTGT
The DNA here is from genome assembly GCF_015228065.2 of Penaeus monodon. Lineage (NCBI taxonomy): Eukaryota > Metazoa > Arthropoda > Malacostraca > Decapoda > Penaeidae > Penaeus > Penaeus monodon. The sequence goes on along the minus strand of NC_051396.1, from coordinate 18,922,771 downwards.
AGTCTGTTTGTGTATATATGTATATATATATATATATATATATATATATATATAATATATGTGTAGTGTTATATTGGTGTGATTATGATATTTTTGTATACATATATATCAAATATATATATATATTATATATATAATATATATATATATATATATATATATATAATATATATATATATATATATATATATGCATATATATACATACATCTTCTTCTTTTAACGGTAGGTTCATGTCTGAGCCGCCGTGGTCACAGCATGATACTTAATTGTAGTTTTCATTTTGTGATGCTCTTGGAGTGAGTACGTGGTAGGGTCCCCAGTTCCTTTCCACGGAGAGTGCCGGTGGTACCTTTTAGGTAATCATTCTCTCTATTTATCCGGGCTTGGGACCAGCACTTGACTTAGGGCTGGCTTGGCCACCCAGTGACTAGGTAGGCAATCAAGGTGAAGTTCCTTGCCCAAGGGAACAACGCGCCGGTCGGTGACTCGAACCCTCGAATTCAGATTGCCGTCGTGACAGTCTTGAGTCCGACGCTCTAACCATTCGGCCACCGCGGTCTTGACGATCATGGGCTTTCATGATTTTTTCTTAGCAATTTTAGAGCAGTGGTTTGCCATTGCCTTCCGCCCGGTATTTTTATCGAGTCACCATCTCTATTTACCCGGCACTGACTTGAGCTGTTTATATATATATATATATATATATATATATTAATATATATATATATATATATATATATATATATATGCATATATATATACATACATATATATATGCAAATATGCATATATGTGTGTGTGTGTGTGTGTGTGTGTGTGTGTGTGTGTGTGTGTGTGTGTGTGTGTGTGTGTGTGTGTGTGTGTGTGTTGTGTGTGTGTGTGTGTGTTACGTGTGTATTAATGTATCTATTTCTCTATCTATCTCTATATATATCTGTCTATCTGTTTATCTATCCTATCTATATATATTTATCTGTCAATTTATCTATCTATTTATCAATTATTTATCTATCTATTTTTTATCTATCTATCTATCTATTTATCTATATTATATATATATATATATATATATATATATATATATATATATATATATATATATATATATATATATATATTATATATACATTTATATATATGCACATATTAACACACACACATGTATGTTTATGTATAATGTACATACTGTGTGTATACATGCACACTGTATCTGTCTGCCTGTTTATAAGGAAAATTCATTTTGACGGAATTTTGACTTTGCAGCGTTCATTATATCTATTCTATTTACTTTTTCAAATTGAAATCAGGAACATGTGCCACAGATTTAAAAATTGCATTGCCAACCTTTAATTACCAGCCAGAACCGCTTTTGTTGTAATAGCATTGGTAACTTGTTCGGTATATCCCCTGTTTGTGTATGCATGTATTTATGTGCTTGTAAAGTTGTGAAATTCGCTTTTTGTTTTGTTTTGTTTTGTTTTATTAGAAACCACATATGTCTTTTAAGTCAAATCATTAATAGGATGTCTATTTGTAA
>NC_051396.1:18908732-18913732 GCF_015228065.2 Penaeus monodon | reverse complement strand
ACATGAGCATACCTTTATTGATGATGATATATATATATATATATATATATATATATATATATATATATATATATAAAGAGAGATGGGGAAGAGGAAGAGAGAGTTCAATCCAATGGCTAGTATCTAGGATATGACATAATTTTTTTCAAGATGTTAAATATATAGGCCGCGGTGGCCGAGTGGTTAGAGCATCGGATTGCCGTCGTGACAGTCGTGAGTCCGATGCTCTAACCACTCGGCCACTGCGGCCTATATATTTAACATCTTGAAAAAAATTATATCATATCCTAGATACTAGCCATTGGATTGAACTCTCTCTTCCTCTTCCCCATCTCTCTTTATATATATATATATATATATATATATATATATATATATATATATATATATATATATATCATCATCATCAATAAAGGTATGCTCATGTTTGAGCAGACGTGGACCTCTCCACCATCCTTCGCCACTCATCTTGATCTTGCGCTTTTCTTTCCACTTGTACCATCGACAGCCCGCAAATATCTTTGATATTGTCGCTCAGTCTTGTCTTCGGTTTGCCTCTTCCTCTGTTTCCTATCACCATCCCTGTCAGCAAGTTTTTCTCAATACTTTTACTTCTCATTACATGACCAATAAACTTTAATTTCCTCCTGTTCAAGATGTCCAACAGCCGGTCTTTACAATTTATTTTTCTCAGCACTTCATCATTCGTCTTCTTCTCTGTCCAGCTAATACGCAGTACTCGTCTGTAACACCACATTTCAAAACTATTGATCTTTTTCTTGTCTATCTACTTCAACACCCAACACTCAGAACCATATGATGCAATTGGGAAAACTAATGGATTCAATAACCTCAGCTTTGTCCGTAAGGTAATGCTTCGGTCTTTCCAGATGTTACTGAGAGCAATTGTGGCGTTTTTGGCAATGGTAATTCTTCTTTTTATCTCCGGTGAATCATCATATGTATTAGTTAAAACAGCTCCAAGATAAGTGAACTCTTTCACATTTTCCACAATCATTCCATTGATTGTAACATGTTCATCATTGTTCATTGCCGGTTATCTTTGAATCTTCATGATCTTAGTTTTCTTGGCATTAAGAAACAAGCCAGCCTTTTCGCTTGCTTCTCTAACTTTATCTAGTAGTTGTAGTTCAGTGATACTGCTGGCAATCAAAACTATATCATCGGCGCACCTCAGATTTGATATTTTGTATCCTCCAACATCCACAGTTCCTTCAAAATTCTCTAGAGCACCTCTCATAATTACTTCAGAATATATATTAAAGAGGTGCGGAGACAGAATGCACCCTATCGCACTCCTTGTTTGACTTCGAACCATTCTGTTAACCCATAAGTGGTTCTAACAGTTGCTTGTTGTTGGTCATACATGGCTTTTATTAGTTGGATGATGTGTTTTGGAAACTTCATATCGTTCAATATAATATATATATATATATATATATATATATATATATATATATATATAGATATATATATATATATATATATATATATATATATATATATATATATATATTTTTTTTTTTTTTTTTTTTTTTTTTTTTTTTTTTTTTTTTTTTTACGGTAGGTTCATGTTTGATCTTGAATTTCTTTCCACTTGTACCATCGTCAACCCGCAAATATCTTTGATGTCGCTCAGTCTTGTCTTTGCGTGTCTTTGGGCGTGTCTGCAGTGGACGGGGCTGCGAGCGACCTGCTCTTGGTCTCCGCAGGCACGCTTCTTCTCAGGCGCCTGAGCGATCTGCCCCAGCTGGAGAGCGACCTGCTCCTCGCCTGGAGTCGGCCTCGTCTTCTGCCGCTCGTCCTCGTCCTCGCGAGGGCGCTTGCCAGGCAGGGCGGCCTCAGTGACCAAGAGACAGCATATTGGGGCAGATGCCGTCGAGGTGCCGGCCGCCACGCTGCCCACCAAGCGCCCTCAGCTTCATGGTCTCCAGCAAAAGACCCTTAAACTTCGTCAGACTCTTGGCGTGCTTGACCATTCTATGGCCACAGTGGAACACGTTGCCGTCGGCGTCGTTGCTCACCATGTACTGCCGTTTCGTGTACTTCCTAAGCTCCGGAATGATCACGACGGGCAGGCCTGCGTCGGCGCAGAACTGAGCCAGAATGCTTGCCACCTCCGCTCTCGGCCTCTTCTCCACGGTCGAGTCCAGCACGTGCATGATGCTCTTGAGGCAGTCCTCGAGGGGCGTGGCCTCGAGGTTAGGCTGCCCCTCCTCCATGGGCAGGGGGGAGGCACGGGCTTCTGGCTACCTCTCCTCCGTGGGCAGGGGGGAGGCACAGCCTTCTGGCTGCCTGTCCTCCGTGGGCATAAGGGAGGCGGAGAGCTTCATGGCTAAGTACCGCCGCATTTTCTCTAGGGCGGGGCGCTTGTCATGCTCGGGGCTCGTCCACACCTCGATAACTTCGGATATGCTGAGCGGGACGTCGTCTCTGCCTTTGAACAGCTTCCTGAAGATGCAGCCGAGGCCGGACAGATCACAGAGGACCGACAAGGGGGATCCGTTGTAATAGCAATCGCAGTACCAAGGCTTGAGCGTGACTTTGTTGCACTTCAAGTCACAGTGGATGAAGCCCGCACGGTGAATCTCCTGAAGACGCTCGGTCAGGCGCAGGGCCAGGGTGAGGACGTGCTGGAGCGAGAGGCCGCCGGAGTTCGCCGCTCGGCCCAAATGCTACTTCAACGTGCATTTTCCGCAGAAGGTCATGAGGAGAGCCAGCTTGTCGGGGCAGAAGCCCAAGGGCTCAGGGGCACCACCGGCCCCCGCTAAGCGCTGCATCAACAGCACCTCTGGGAGATGCTCGTGCATTGCCGAGGAATCTTCAGGGCGCACGTCCGTCCCTCGTAGTTAACGGAGTACACGCAAGCGAAGGTGCCTTCGCCAAGTATAGTCACGAGCGGGCCGAGTAGCAGTGCCTAAACGTACTACTAATGTAGCTGCGCGTTCGTATGTGCTCGTAAGTTTGCCCTTGTGTGTGTATGTGTGTGTGTGTGTGTGTGTGTTATTGTGTGTGTGTGTGTGTGTTTGTGTGTATGGTGTTGTTGTGTGTGTGTGTATTGTGTGGTGTGTGTGTTGTGGTGGGTGTGTATGTGTATGTGATCATGTGTGTGTGTGTATGTGTGTGTGTGTATGTTTTGTAGTGTATGTGTGTGTGTGTGTGTAAGTGATATTGTGTGTGTGTGTATGTGTGTGTTGTGTGTTCTTGATATTTTGTTCTTTATCGTAATTGAGAAATGATGTGTTATATGAGCTTGTTTTATATTAACTTTTACCAACCATACCTTTTTCCTTTTCTGATATGAGACAGACAGAGTAACCATGTTTATCAACGCAAAACTTTCTTATGCAATTATCTACGTATCTTTATCTTTCAACATTCCTTTTTTCCTTTTTGATTGAAATGTCGACTCACAGAACCATTGTTCGTAAGCCGTCATTATCTTTACGCAAGTTATTGCGTTGGCGATGAGCGTAGACTCGTATTGATTATACAGATGCAATATCCTGATATGGAAACCATGGTTAGATCTGTCATACAAAACCGTCTGTCCAAGGCTTTGCATTAAATGAACATTCAAGTGTTATGCGTTTGGGTCAGTAGTGGCAGAATCGTTATGAGTTTACAGATATGCTTATGAAATACTAAAAGTGCAAAAGGAACATATTAGATTGTCAGTACAGACTTCTTAGTGTTTTGCATTCAATGAAATTCAGGAGGATGATACATGCACAGTTCATATTGAGATTTGTTCGTTAGTAGTTATTGGGCAGTAATTACTGTATAGACACGGTTTTATGTCAGATATTGCAGTGTTATCTGAAATATTTAAGAAGTGCAAACACTGACGTGTTCATAATCATATAACTGGGTCGCCGAGTCTTACTTCTTTATATACGTGTTTGTGCCTCTTATAAGCACTTGTGCGTGTGCGTGTAGGAGGGAAGTGTTTGCAAACTGTCTCTCCTTCATCCCTAGCGGGCCTTAGATAATATTATTGTAATCATAGAGATATGTTGTGAATAAGAAATGTTTTGAGAAAAGTGGCAGTCGTGATCCCACATCTCTCCCGTGATCACGCCAGAATTTGAAATACGCGGTTCTTCGCGTATCATATTTTTATGTATATGGACAGTACCTTTTGCGATTTTTGACGATTTTTGCTTGTGTATTATACTGATATTGTTTTATGTAGGACGATTCTTTGTGCAAAAAATGATCCTTTGAGTGAGAGACAATTTATCGTTGCCGCATAATTTGATGTTAGCTGCCAGAATGTGTATATATATATATATGTACGTGTGTGTGTGTGTGTGTTTGTGTATTCTGGCAATTAACATTAAATTATGCTTTGTCTATCATCCGAAACGTGATTAAAGATGGCATCTTTTTTTTAAGAGACAATTATTTATGATAAAAGCAAGGCCATCAGAATCCAGGAATGTATTCCAATAAACATTCTTTATCATAATGACAAATAGTAATTAAATTAATACGAGTTGAGAAAAGAACTTGACAAGATGATGCTTTGTTAGGAACTCAAAAATTCAGCACGATTTTATATGTAATTCCAATGTGCCCTGAGGTGCTAACTGGTACAAGAACAGTTGCAAAGGTCGTAGGTAAAGTAACTGTTAATTTTACTGGATTTCTTTTTACCAACTGCACTCCATGACAAACGTGTATTAAAGCCAGCGATTATGTTAAAATGAGTACACTGGATATGATAATAGCCTACTTGATTATAACCAAGACAGGGGATTTTTTCATGACATTCAAACTTTCTTTTTTATCAGACTAAGATGTCATATTGATTGGAGGCATTAAGATCCCCTGAATAAAAATGAAGAACACGGATAATAGTTTTGGTGCTAATAATGTTAATAATAACTTTAATAATAAGAATAACAACAGTGATACTAATAATAACTATAGCAATAGTAATAATGTTAATTATAATCATGATAATGATAATATCA
>NC_051396.1:18896232-18898732 GCF_015228065.2 Penaeus monodon | reverse complement strand
GATGTTGCATCATAGTCTGTGAGACAGGCAAGTAGGTCTTCTCCACAATCTGACCAATCTTTGTCTAGATTGGCAATTTGCTGGGGAGATTGAAACTGTTCCGGTGGCAAGTATTGAGGGTTGGAGGGGTTCTGCAAGGATGGGGTTACCATATAGGTCTGTTAATTTTGTTAATGCTATAGCTTGTTACTGTGACAAGACGGGAGCGGTCGGGTCGGCTACGGAAAGAGACTTTACCTACTTGTTTTTGGAGACATTGTTGGAAGAGAAGGGTGTTGTCAGAGTATGGAGCTTTTGGGAGGGATCACGAAAAATCGGTCCCATTTGGCTTTCGCTGAAGAGGGTATTCAAAATTGTTGTAGAGATAGGGGTAAATCGAAGGGCGGGGGCGTGACGATGGAGTAGGTGAGGGTGGAGGTTGTGAGGGTAGAGGTGTTGAAGCTGAGTGTGCTGGGAGAGTGGAAATGTTCCTTAAGAGTTGATTGTTGGCTAATGTACTAGTAGGCATTGATGAGGGGGTAGTTATTGCAGTGTTTGGAGCCGTGGTCAAAGGAGAGCCTGGGGTCAGGGAATCGGGTCGGTTTACATCGTTGGGGCATTTGATAAAGGGGCAAGCCTCATTGCCCCTAATAGTGGGGATAAGTTTTCATTACTGGGGCCTGGAAGCCTGGATTATGTTGGGGATAAAAGCGGTCCACCCCTCAGGGTCCCCTTGAGGGGTAAGGGCTAGATAACTAAATCAGGGGAATACCGCGCCCATGGCTCCCTCAGGCCGTTCAGGACTGGCACAAAGTCAGCCTTTCATCCTTTCAGCACGGCTCTCACACCTTAGGAGGTGGATAGCAGAAGGGTTTGGTGAAGGGACAGAAACGAAAAGTGGGAAGGAAAATAAAGACCATGCAAAATTAGTTGAGTCGATGGCTGAGTCCCAAGGTTGGGGAGTTCCCCATCATTGGGTCCCAGTCTCCGCCTCCTAAGCCCCCCCACGACAACAACGGGCAAGGGATTGGGAGGGTGTTGCTGGGGTAGTGGGTTGCAAATCTATCAAAGTAATTCGTAGGGTTCGAAACCCCCCCAAAAAAAAAAGTTTAAGAACCCCCGAAATTGTTAAAAGTAAGGCTTACGCGGGAGAGGATTTCTGGCCTGTTTTTTCCTTCTGGGCCGCCTACTCAAAACAGTTTACAATGTTGTATCTCACATTGGAGCCGTTGCAATGCCGTAAGGCCTCCGAAGGCCACACTCGAAACAAAATAAGCCGCCATGTTATGACGTCACACTTTGTAAAGTACCTTATAAGTTACAAGTGCGCCGGGGCTCTCGTACGGTTTGAAACTGGATGCAGTAGTCTATTTCCCGATTATTTAGTCGGCAAAAAAAATTTATTGACTCTAACATGCCTTTTCCATTTTTATTATTATATTATTATTAATTATTATTATTATTTTATTATTATTATTTTTATTTTTGTTTTTATCATTATTATTATTTTATTTTTATTATTTATTATTATTATTATTATTATTATTATTGTTATTATTATTATTATTATTATTATTATTATTATTATTATTATTATTATTATTTAGCATTTTCTTTGCAGCCCATGTTTTATCCTTATCTTGAATCAAATATAAGTGGACTGTAAACTGAGTTGACAGACGCCAAACAGCGTTTTGTAGGCTGCTTATCTTTATGACGAGCACTGCAGCGTGACAGACATTATTATTTTTTGTCCGTGAAAAGGATATGTATTTATTGCAATATCAAATTTCTTAGATTTGTTTTACTATAACCTCCTTTGATGAAAAATATCCAACTAAACAATGTTTTCTAGAATTATTTTTCGACGGTCAGTAACTTCCGTATGTATGTTTACTTTCGCATGAAATTATAATTTTTTGCATGATGCTTCCGAAAGAAATGTATATAACAATAAGTCAAATGTGAGACTTCATAAACCTACTCTTAGAAACATAGGAAATAGTGTGTATATATATCTAATAAAAAATGCCTGCAGACCATTGCTAGGTTGTAATATCTTTTCCTATTTGTGTATGGAAAGTAGAGTTATTCAGGAAAATTAATCATAGTTCCTTTATTTTACATTTGACCAAATCTCTGGAACGATCATTTGGAGAGACAATCGCTGAGCCTCCCATGGTGTTGGCGATCGTTGGAGGCGTCACAATAAGACAGCTTTGCCTTTCCATCGGTTGTTACGTCTAACAGGCTGACTGCTGATTGTCAATCGACTAACGATCTGCCCTCTCTCGGTAGGCAATGGAATTAACTTACATTGTAAACACGGGCCTTACAGTGTGCTTACTTCATTGCAATGGTGCCTCCTTTTGTTAAGTGCTTCTATTTCCTTTTGAATAACCAGCAATCATTTCGAGTAAATAATCCCGTCACTATGGTCCCTCTGGAAAAGCGGCATCATATATATATATATATATATATATATATATATATATATATATATATATATATATATATATAT
>NC_051396.1:18878732-18883732 GCF_015228065.2 Penaeus monodon | reverse complement strand
AACATTCATAGTATTAGCACACTAATTATGCAGAATACATACGCTGTATCTACAATTTAGGTCAATCTAGATACTGCATCTATTGCAAGACATAATGCAATAATTAACATGTCTTTTCCAAAACCCTTTTTTTCTTTATCTTTTCCCCCTGGCATAACTGACAGTAACAGCTTTATCGTATGTTGCATTCTGTGTTGCAATTATTGTTGCGAAATTGGGGGAAAAAATTCTAAATATTTTTCTTTGTAATTTCAAAAGCTTTTCAATGCATTTCTATTCAGTATTTCTTTGAAAGCAGGAATGTTAAAAGAAAAAAATTAATGATATATTCATTTTGTTTAAACAAATAGAACGTTGATTTGAAAGGCAAATGAATAGATAAATAAATAAAATAAGCATAGATGAATATGAAATGAAAATATTAATAATAATATTGGAACAAGATCATGAAATAAGAATATAAATAGGTTAATAGAAAATAAAGATAAGAATGAGAATAGATATAAAGAATAAGAATAAAGAAAACGAAATAATTATAACAAAAAATGGGAATAATAGTAACATCAATGATATCAATGATAATAGCGATAATGATAATAATAATAATAATAATAATAATGATAATAATAATAATAATAATAATAATAATAATAATAATAATAATAATAATAATAATAACAATAATAATAATAATAATAATAATAATAATAATAATGATAATAATGATAATAATAATAATAATAATAATAATAATATATAATAATAATAATAATAATAATGATAATAATAATGATAATAAAATAATAATGATAATAATAATAATAATAATGATAATAATAATAATAATAATAATAATAATAATAATAATAATAATAAATCATAGCAATGATAATAATAACGATAAAGATAATGATAATGATAACGATAACGATAACGATAACGATAACGATAACGATAACGATAACGATAATGATAATGATAATGATAATGATAATGATAAATATAAGGATAATCAAAATCATAATCGTAATATTAGTAATGATGATAATGATCATAGTGATAATGGTAATGATAATAATTATTATATTGATAATAATAAGACGAAGAACAAAAGCAATAATAATGATGATGTTGATGATGATTAAAATAATGATAAAAATTCTTATGATAATGAAAATATATATTTTTTTTTTTTTTTTTTTCAAGTGTCCTGTCCCACAAGGACGTTGGCGATCATGGATTTCCATGATTTTCTTGGCAATTTAGAGCGGTGGTTTGCCGTTGCCTTCCGCCCGGTGTTTTTATCGAGTCACTATCTCTATTTACCCGGTTCTGGGACCGGCACTGACTTGGGCTGGCTTGCCCACCCAGCGGTTAGGTAGGCAATCGAGGTGAAGTTCCTTGCCCAAGGGAACAAAGCGCCGGCCGGTGACTCGAACCCTCGAACTCAGATTGCCGTCGTGACAGTCTTGAGTCCGATGCTCTAACCACTCGGCCACCGCGGCCTTATTAGACGAAGTTATAAAAGCCATAAAAGAATTAAAGAGCCCGGGAATAGATGAAATAACCGCAGAACTAATCAAGAATGTTGGCGAAAGTGTTGAATACTTCTACAAACTTTGTACGAAAATTTGGAATAAAAGAAGATGGCCAGAAGACTGGGTAAAATCAGTCTTTACTCCCATACCTAAAAAAGGTGACGCAGTCGCTCTAGTCATTTCCTTGGCTGTGCTTCCCGAGATAATTCTGCACCTTTCTCTGTGTCTCTCGATCATACGTCAGGAAGTTCATCTTGGGCACCTGGGGGCGAGGGTTCTGTCCCTGACTGACGGCCCCCTTGCTATTGTCAATACCATTAATAGCAATTAAAATTTTAGGAATAAAATGTATGATAAAAATAACAGCAATCATAATCATAATAGTAATGATCATAAGAGTCTTATAATAGCAATAATTATATTAGTAATAACGATAGCAATAATAATAACTATAATCATAATAATGATATTAATCATAGTCATGATCTTATAAAACAATAATTTTATTAACAATAATTATAATGGGAATGATAATATTGATAATAATAAGTAAAGAAAACAATAATAATGATAATAATGATAACGATGTAATACTGATGATAGTTGATAGTGATACTAACAGTAACAGTTATGATGATAATACTAATACTAATGATACTTATGATAATAACAATGATAATAGAAATAATAATAATAATAATAATAAAATAACAACAAAACAATATTGATAAAAAATAATAATAACAATGATAATAATGATAATAACAATAATAATAATCATAATCACTGCTTAGCCGCCCCAGTATAAAGACTTTGGAGGCTACATGATGTCCACGGGGCATCGAGTGGTGCGTCAAGCACCGTGCCCGCGGGGACGTGGAAATGCAAGTTGGTGACTGGCGCGGGATTTTCAGCTTCTTCGCACTGGAGGCTGAAATGTATCCTGCTTCTGAAGTGAGAGTAGGAAAATCCGCCAGGTTACTAGGACGGGATGGTTCCCACCCCTGGCCCTGCGAGTTCGGCCATCTTGTACTATCAATCAAAAGAAAACAAGACTTAAATGGACGAGGGAAGAGTATAATGAGGCAATGTATTGCTTTTGCTATACACTCAAGGAGCCTGCTGCAGAAGTTGTGGGCATATTTCTGTTGGTGTTCCAAACTTCAATCACCCTAGCTTGCTGGTAGTGACTCGGTGTTTGATTTTGATTAGCAGATCTAAAGAAAAGAAAAGATAATAATAATAATAATAATAATAATAATAATAATAATAATAATAATGAGGATGATAATAATAATAATAATAATAATTATTATTATTATTATTATTATAACAATAATAATAATAATAACAATAATAATAGATGATAATGATAATAATGATAATGATAACATTAATGATAAAAATAATAATAAAAATAAAAATTTAAATTATTTTTTTATTATTTTATTATATTATTATTTTTTATTGTTTTTAAATTTAATTATTATTATATTTTAAATGTTATCATTATATTATTATATTATATCTTTTATTATTTTATTTTTATTATTATTTTTTTTATTATTATTATTGTTTAATAAAAATAATAAAATTAAAAATAATATAATAATAATAATTAAAAAATATATAATAATAATAAAAATAAAAATAAAAAAATAATAAATAATAATAAAAAAAATAATAAACAACAACAACAACAACAACAACAACAAAAAATAACAATGAAAAAAACTGTTCAAAAAATTAAAATTGATAAAAGGACCCCAGTGTTATAATGATGATATTAGTTATAATAATAATAATAATAATAACAATAATAGTGATAAGACTAATTTTAGAATATCAGTGACAAAGAACCATAATAAAGAATATGCAAACAAATACACTATTATTTTTAGAACATGACTTTGCACAAAAAAAGAAAAAAACATAAAAAGAAAAATTTAGCATTATTGCAACCAAAATCATAGGCCATTATGGTTTATTGCAAACGCTTTCTTTGTTTTTTTATTACGGATCTTGCTGAGTGCAATGCGCGTCTTATTAGTTCATCAGCTTGCAATGACTCGCATAAATCGCAGCTCCTTTGCACTCGGGATGAACTGTGAAACGTAATCTTAGTGTAATGGGGCTTGCTCTTTTATTTGTGTGTGTGTGTGTGTGTGTGTGTGTGTGTGTGTGTGTGTGTGTGTGTGTGTGTGAAAAAGATATGAATGTCTGTGTCTGCGGATGAGTGTGTGTGTTTGTGAGAGGATATTCAAGGAAACTTCCTAGCTCTCCACACTTTAGTCGGAACGATAGTGTGCTTTTTCCCAAAGGGTTAGAAAACCGTGTACATCGATTCAATAGTCTAAAATACTTCTCAGGAGATCTGGGGATTATAATGCACTTTTGAAAGGTTGGTAAAGTTATGGGCCATTTCGGGGCTGAACTTCGGATTGCCGAAGATAAAAACGCCCGAAGATTGGTCTGTGTACTGCCTCTGCTATATCTGTTCACTTCATTTATTATATATCAACTGTATGTATGCATATATGAGAGTGTTATATAATAGGGGGGGGGGGGTGTGTGGGTGGTGTGGTGTGGTGTGTGTGTGGGGTGGGTTTTTTTGGGGTGTTGTGTGTGTGTGGTTTTGTGTGTGTCTGTGTTGTGTGTGTGTTGTGTTTGTGTAGAGTGTATTTTTACATACGTACCATTAATCTATTATGTTATAAATATATATATATATTTTATATTTTATAATTTTTATTTTATATATATATTATAACACCCCACCCCCAAAACACACACACACAAACCCCCAACCAAAAAACCCAAAACACCACACACATAATATTAAAAATATTTTTTATATATATATATATAATTTTTTATTTAAAAATTTATATATATAACACAACACCCAACACCCACCCACACAACACCACACCCACACACACACACACACCCACATAAATATATATATATATAATATATTATAATATAAAAATAAAATATATAAAAATGTGGTGTGTTGGTGTGTGGGTGTTGGTGTGGTGGGTGTGTGTTGTGTGTTTGTTTATTTTGTTTGTGTTTTTGTATGGGGTATTTTCTTCCCTTTTCTTTTTTTATATAAAAATAATTATTAATTAATTATATAATATTTAAAAACCCAAAAACACCACCCACCAAACACCCCAAAACAAAAAAAAAACCCAAAAACCACTTTTTAGATTAAAAATTTTTTTTTTTATTATTATAATTTTATTTCCCAACAAACAAACCCAACAACCAAAAACAAAAAAAAAAAACCAAAAAAAATTAAAATTAAATAATTATAAAATTTAAATAATTAAATTTTATTTTTTTTTGTTGGGGGTTTTGGGGTTTTTTTTGGGTTTTTTGTTTTGTTGAAAACCGATGTTTTTTTATAAGGGGACGGGGTTTTTATACTCTCTCCCCCTTTTTTCTTTTTTCCCT
>NC_051396.1:18861232-18863732 GCF_015228065.2 Penaeus monodon | reverse complement strand
ATATATATATATTTATATATATTGGGTATATATATATACATCATATATAGACACATTTTTATATATATATATATATATATATATATATATATTATTATATGTTATATATATATATATATATTTATATATTATATATATATATGTTTATATATATATATATATATATATACGTGTACATACACACACACAGACACACACACACACACACACACACACACACACACACACACACACACACACACACACACACACACACACACTGCAGTTTGTCCAAAAGTTAATAGATAACGCAGTTCGGAGTTTTAGAATGCAGATATATGTTATAATTAGCATTCATAGACATGAAACGCGAACAGAAAGCAACCATAAGCACATAAAAAGACATTAATTATTCCATATTTGTTCAAGTTTCCTTTGCATTGTGCAAAGGTACTGATTTATGGCGTCGGTCGATATATCACGCTATTGTGTTCTGCCTCCGAACCTAAGTCTTAAGTCCGGCTGGTCAACACGCGTTGCTTGCACAATCGATCTCCTTGTGAAACGCAGTACAAGGCACAGGATGCAACAAAAGGTGAGATTGTGACATGGTTTCCAGCTTTCCTTTACGGTGAAAAATGTGTGTGTGTGTGGGGGGGGGGGTAGAGAGAGAGGGGGAGAAAGAAAAAGAGAGAGAGAGGAGAGAAAGAGAGAGAGAGAGAGAGAGAGAGAGAGAGAGAGAGAGTAGAAAGAGAGAGAGAAGAGAGAGAGAGAGAGAGAGAGAGAGAGAGAGAGAGAGAGAGAGACAGAGAGAGAGAGAAGAGAGAGAGAGACAGAGAGAGAACGAGCGAAAGAGAGACAGAAAATAAATGCTTTATACTACACATAAATTTGACACCATTGAACCTTTAATATCGGGATCTACAGTACAATCACGATAGTACACCTGAATAAAACGCAGTTGGAGACCATGCCACACCTTCTTAGTATGGAAAGTCGTCGAGACAATCCAGTTTCCATCTCCGGTCCTTCAAAGAACAAAGAAACACGTAAATGGCAGCCATCCAACAGCGGCGAGTGTTGTTTGTTTAGCTTGTATCTCACGTTTGGTCTCTGCTGCAGTTGCAAAGCTGATAAAGCGACACATCAAAGTTAAATTTGTTTCACTCTCTCTCTTTTCCATTCTGTCTCTCTTCCGGTTTCCTATGCATATCATGAATATATGAATAAATTGTATGCATATATTTAGTCTATATGTATGGTATGTATATCTGTCTATATTCCTATCTTTCGGTCTGTCTGCCCCCCCCCCCTCTCTTCTCTCTCTCTCTCTCTCTCTCTCTCTCTTCCTCTCTCTCTTTCTCTCTCTCTCTCTCCCTCTTCTCTCTCTCTCTCTCCTCTCTCTCTCTCTCTCTCTCTCTCTCTCTCTCTCTTCTCTCTCTCTCTCTCTCTCTCTCTCTACCTGTCTGTCTATCTATCTATCTATCTGTCTATTTATCTTTTTCACCCTTTCTACACATACACACACACACGTGTATCTGTGCATATGTGTATAGGCATTTATATATATATATTATATATTATATATATTACTATATATATTATATATATATATATCTATTGTTATGTGTCTATGTGTTTTGTTTTTGCTTATATATATATATATATATATTATATCATATTATATATATATATATATATATATATATATTATATATATATATATAATATTATATAATATATATATATATATATATATATATATATATATATTATATATGATGATGATAGTGAT
This sequence comes from Penaeus monodon, assembly GCF_015228065.2. NCBI lineage: Eukaryota > Metazoa > Arthropoda > Malacostraca > Decapoda > Penaeidae > Penaeus > Penaeus monodon. Next base: position 18,861,958 of record NC_051396.1, on the reverse strand, counting down.
ATAATATAGATATTAATATAATATAGATATATAATATAATATACATATAATATACATATTATTATATATATATATATATATATATATATATATATATATATATATATATATATATATATATATATATTTATATTTATTTATATTTATATTTCATCGTGTGCCCACACATATTCCAGGATCTCGTAATCGCCTTATCAGCGCAGAGTGTTTGGGTACAGGAAATTCGACAGGATTTTATCTCGGACTTATTTGCAATTGCAGATGGAAATACACTGCAAAGGAATGGAGAAAGTGGAGGCCGGATGTGAGAGATCAGAACATGTAGGACGGGACCCAGTTTGTTGATTTCGTTGCCACGGTTACATCCATAGTAGTAATCGTTCAGGCAGCAGGAGTATTATTATTATAGTAGTAGTTATAACAGTACTAGCAGTAGATATAATAGTAGCAAAAGTAGTAGTAATAGTAAAAGTTATATTCGTAGTAGCAAAGGTTGTATCAGCAGCAGCAGCAACAGTAGCAGTAGTAGTAGTAGTAGTAGTAGTAGTAGTAGTAGTAGTAGTAGTAGTAGTGTAGTAGTAGTAGTAGTAGTACTGCACCAGCAGTAGTAGCAGTAACAGTAGTAGTGGTAGTTGTTGTAGCACTAGCACTACGCTAGTAGTTACAGAATAACAAGTCACTGTAGTAATAGTGGCAGGAAAAATTTCAGAACATAGAAGCTCTCCA
>NC_051396.1:18848732-18851232 GCF_015228065.2 Penaeus monodon | reverse complement strand
GACTGGTCATTTGCTATTGACCGCGGACAGCGCACTTGTGTTCTTGCCCTGGACATAGAGGGAGCCTTTGATAAGGAATGGCACCAGAGGTTTGTTAAGTAAGTTAAAGTGAAGCAAGTGGAGTGGACGGTAACCTCCTGGTCTTTTTGGAATATAAATTACTCGACACACAAATGAGAGAATTGCACAAATCTCGACTTGTGGGAAGAAATGGCAGGTCTCCTTTCCCCCGAATAAAACCCAGCTTATGGTTGTCGAGAGGACGAACAGCGATGTCCAAGTAAACTTCAGTGAGAAAAAAATAAGATCACAAGAGGAAATTGTAATACTGGGCATCACATTCGACAAAAAAATACTTCCAAAAGACACATAGAAAGCTTGGCGAGAAGGGCTTCGCAGAAACTTGCATACCTAAGAAGAATCAGCTGGCTGCTACTGAAGGGAAGTTCATCTACAAGGCACAAATTTGCTCTTCACCCGAGTACTCCTGCCTCGCGTTGAGAGGAGTAATGACTAGCCTCAGAGTCTGGGATAGAATACAAGAAAGAGCGAAGGAAATCATCGAAGACAGGACCCAACATTATCAATTGAACCTCGACAACCTTCAACACAGGAGAGACGTGGTTAGCTTGACGACGATGTTCCGCATCCATCGCCAACATGTCACGCACCTGCAGCCAATGAGACTACCGGGAAGACGAGCTGCACGTCCCACGAGAACAGTGGAACGACCGCCCACTGCACCGGAGGAAACTCGATGTTGTACGTCTCACCACCAGAGACAGTTTCTCTCCAGATATTCCAAATTATGGAATCTATTCATCGATGTGGAAGCTCAATCCTTACAATCTTTCAAATACAAAGAAAATGTGTGGCTAAAGACCACCAATAGATAATTATATGATTTGTATATCATGTGTTATAGTACATGAGTATGTGCGCCTTGAGATGAGGTTAGCCTTTAAAATAGAAGTCACTAAAAATGGATTCCTTTATAGAGAAAAGGAGAGCGAGAGAGAAAGGGAGTACTAATCAGAGAGAGAGAGAGAGAGAGAGGGCTAATTAGAGAGAGAGAGAAAGGGCAATCAGAAACAAAGAGGGCAAAAGAGAGAGAGAGGGGGGGGTTAATCAGAGACAGAGAGAGCGAAAGAGAGAGAGAGGGCTAATCAGAGAGAGAGAGATAGAGGGAGGGAGAGAGAGGAGAGAGCGAGAGAGAGAGGGGGGATAGGGGAGAGAGACAGAAAGAGAGAGAGAGAGAGAGAAGGCTAATCAAAGAGAGAAATAGCGAAAGAGAGAGAGAGGGGGGAGAGAGAGAGAGAGAGAGAGGAGAGAGAGAGAGAGATTGAGAGAGAGAGAGAGGAGAGAGAGAGAGAGAGGAGGGGGGGGAGAGAGAGAGAGAGAGAGAAGAGAGAGAGAGAGCGGGGAGAGAGAGAGAAAGAGAGAGAGGGGGGGGAGAGGGGGGGATGATAGGGGAGAGAGAGACAGAAAGAGAGAGAGAGAGAGAGAGAGAAGGCTAATCAAAGAGAGAAATAGCGAAAAGAGAGAGAGAGAGAGGGCTAATCAGAGAAAGAGAGAGTGAAAGAGAGAGAGAGAGAGAGAGAGAGGAGAGAGAGAGAGAGAGAGAGAGAGAGAGAGAGAGAGAGAGAGAAAGGAAAGGAGAGAAAAGAGAGAGAGAGAGAGAGAGAGGAGAGAGAGAGAGAGAAGGAGAGAGAGAGAGAGAGTTTAAGTTAAGTTAAGTTTGGTTTGGATTCCATTTGATACAATGGATATTCTTGGTGTGACATACTGTCTGCTTGATTTTGCTCACGTGTGTGAGCTGCTGCTGACTCGGCGGAACCGAGTCCTTGCCCGCCGTGGTGCCCAGCCACAGCAGTAACCTCCGGGCGACAATTGCAACTTCTCACGCCTGGGCGGGGCGCGAACCGCCGACCCCTCGGATGAGAGGCCGACACGTTACCACTGTACTAGCCCGGAGGCGGAGAGAGAGAGAGAGAGAGAGAGAGAGAGAGAGAGAGAGAGAAAGAGAGAGAGAGAGAGAGAGAAGAGAGAGAGAGAGAGAGAGAAGAGAGAGAGAGAGAGAGAGAGAGAGAGAGAGAGAGAGAGAGAGAGAGAGAGAGAGAAGGAGAGCGAAAAAGAGAGAGAGCAAAGATGAAAAAGTGTTTGGTTACACTCTGTCAAACTCAGTTACTGAATAGGAAAGACTTTTTCTTCTGGTGTGTATTTATGCCTAAAAAAATAATAATAATAATAATAATAATAATAATAATAATAATAAATTGAGATGGACATCCTATATAGATAGATAAATTACATAGTATTGTAAATCTTATTACCTTTTTTATTGCTATTGCCATTATTGTTGTTTTCATTTTTCTTTGTTTCTATTTTTTTTTCCAGAATCATCTTCATCACCACCATAATTGTTATTGTTGTTATTACTATCATTTTCATTGTTATTATTATTATTATTGTTGTTGTTGTTATTGTTGCTTTGTTGTTG
>NC_051396.1:18781232-18801232 GCF_015228065.2 Penaeus monodon | reverse complement strand
TATATATATATGTATGTATGTATGTGTGTGTGTGTGTGTGTGTGTGAGTGTGTGTGTGTGTGTGTATGTGTGTGTGTGTGTGTGTGTGTGTGTGTGTGTGTGTGGTGTGTGTGTGTGTGTGTGTGTGTGTGTGTGTGTGTGTGTGTGTGTGTGTGTGTGTGTGTGTGTGTGTGTGTGTGTGTGTGTGTGTGTGTGTGTGTGTGTGTGTGTGTGTGTTGGTACGTATGCGCTTTCGTGTCTACGCGCGCACGCGTTTGTGCGTGTGTTATATGCATACACATACTTTTGGTATGAATATCCTTACTTATTATCCACATGAAGATTTTATTGCCCTTTAAATTCAAACGTCAGAGGATAATATCCCCAATGTATTATGTAATTAGTGATCCCATATACATATTACAGCAACTGATGCTAGTGCCTCTAGAGTTCTAAAGGTCTTGTAAACTGCAGTAATTATTCGTAATAACAGGCAACTGAATATAAACTGAATCATATCTGCATCATAATTTCTTGTAATGGGCCAAGACTGTATCATATTTCAGCATGAGGCTCTTGCCCTGCAGCGGAGATCGCGTTATTTATGACTAATATCCTCTGCCTGAATAATTCAATTGCTGGAGATGAATACACTGCAACTGAGGATACTCCATTTTCTATGAAGCTAATATCAAAGTCCTACTTGCTGTATTTTGTTTGTTGACCCATTATTACAATACGGATGTTATCCGTATGTTGTGTGTATGTGTATATATATGTATATATATATATATATATATATATATATATATATATATATATATATATATATATATATATATGAATGAATATATATATGAATTACCTGACAGCGGACCTGGAAGGCGTTCGTTGTTACCTCGATGACCTCGTAATCTGGAGCGACTCCTGGGAGGAACATTTGGTCCGCTTGCGGGCGCTCTTCTCGGCCCTGTCGGCCGCCAATCTCACGGTAAACCTACAGAAAAGTGAATTTGGACACGCCCATGTCACCTTCCTGGGTCACGTGATCGGTCAGGGCCAGGTCGCACCTGTAGCTGCAAAGGTGGAAGCTGTTCTACAGCATCCCGCGCCCGTAGACAGAAAAGGCTTGATGCGCTTCATGGGGATGGCTGGCTACTACAGACGATTCTGTAAGAACTTCTCTCAGGTATCTGCCCCTTTAACAAACTTGCTGAGTACTAAACGGGCATTCAGGTGGTCAGATGATTGTCAGCAAGCTTTTGAAAACCTGAAGCACCTCTTATGTACGGCTCCCGTCTTGCAGGCTCCTGACATTAATAAACCGTTTGCAATACAGGTGGACGCTAGTGACAATGGTGTGGGAGCGGTCCTCTTGCAGAGAGACGGAAGTAAAGTGCTCCCCAGTGTGTTATTTTTCTTATAAATATAAGACATATCAAAAGTCTTACGCCACCGTCGAAAAGGAGGCTTTGGGAATAGTGTTGGCCATTGAAAAGTTTAGAATTTATTTAACTAGTTCCATCCATCCTCTTGAAATTTTCACTGATCATAATCCGTTAACGTTTATTGAAAATGTGAAGTTTAGAAACATGCGAGTGTTAAGGTGGGCACTAACATTACAGCCATTCAATATAAAAATCTTCCATATTAGTGGCAGACACAATATCCTTGCGGACGCACTCTCAAGATCGTAGGTGATCTGCACACAGTGGCCGCTGACTCGACACTGGGAAGGACAGAGGACAGAGTAGTACGCTACTGTCGCCTGTCTATGTAAACAAGCTGTTTGACTGTAGACTAGATAGTGAAACTTTTTCCCGTGCGGGAAAAAGTTTTTTTTCTTGCGGGGAGGGGTATTAAAGTAAAATCAATAATTAAGTAAAGGGCGAAAGCAAAGCATTGAACTAGGCAGTTCCTGCAGTAGCGTTCGCCCCCCCCCCCCATCTCCGTCTTGAGCGCTACCTGTGTTCCTTGGCAGAATTGCCTCGGTCACTCCTCCTTTGCCATAGGCCTGGGCGAGACCTCTCTGCCGGCTGCTGTTTCTTTTATTTTTTTTTTAAGGTTTGTAATACTTTGTTAGGGATTAGGGCGATATATTACTAAACAGTAATATATCGCATAGGTAGTATTGTCTCGTGTCTTGTGTTTTTTTGTTGGTGAAGGAATTAAATAAAAATATTGTGATCATGAGTTATGTATTTTACCAAATCTGTGACAATCAATATTAATTAATAATTGAAGAAAACTTTAATACATTTATTATAAAAAAAGGAAAGGCAATACAAAATGCAATAATGAAAGTACCTTATCAATAATGAATGATAAATACATCAATGGAAGACCTCATAAAAGTAATTAACATTTAATGATATTATGCTAAGCTAATTAATGACCATTTAATATGGAATGAACAGTGAATGAACAAGAAGAAACTAGATAATCACAATTAGTACTTTTAACGCAAGGATTGTTGTTACGTGGTATTTAGCCATTCATATCAGGCCATTTGACTTATCGTCTATAATTCTGGCTACCGCATTGGGAGAATTAGAGTTCAGCGGAGCTGCTCTTCCCCTGAATTCTCTTAGTGACATACCAGCCGTAACAATATATATATATATACGTATATATATATATGGATATATATATTCTTCTTCTTCTTCATCATCTTAATCTTCATCTTCTTCATCTTCATCTTCTTCATCGTCTTCACCTTCTTTTTATGTCTACTTGTAAATAGGACGAACTTTATCTTTGGTATATATTGTAACTGTTAATCGGAATGGCATATTTGTAGGTAATGCATGCCTTGTACCTATTCATATTTAAAATCAATTCTTATTTCTCTGCGGGTATCAACATATGGAATTTTCAGCTTTTGTGTTCACGGATTTTTATCTCCTTTTATAATAATGATAATCAATATCACAAATATAATGACATTTGCGCAATTATTGTTATCATCATTGTTGCTGTTCCTAATACTGCTTTTATTAGTATTTATAATATTGTTACTATCGCCACTGCATTTTTGTTATCATTATTATCTTTTATGATTATTACCATCATTGTTATCTTATTAGCTTGTAGAAAAAGGCAAAGTAATCGAACTGTTTCAGTATCACAACTTCGTCAGAATTACTTTCCTACAAAACATAAGCAAGATTATAAATCAGATTACAAATCACATACATATATCACTCAAGAACTGAAGGCACCTGACGTCCGTGACCTGCCTGCATAATGAACTTCCGTGTGACCTTGCATGGTGTGGAAGAGCCAGACATATGTGGATTTCTTTGTTTTTTAGAAGTACTGTCCTTGCTTTTAATCCGGCAGATTTTTTATTGGAAGAGCCAGACATATGTAGATTTCTCTGTTTTTTAGAAGTAATGTCCTTGCTTCTAATCCGGCAGATTTTTGATTGGAAGAGCCAGACATATGTAGATTTCTCTGTTTTTTAGAAGTAATGTCCTTGCTTCTAATCCGGCAGATTTTTTTATTCTGAAATTATTCACTGCCTTTGATACTTTTTCCTCGTTTTCTCTTAATGAATTATGATCATCCCTTTTATATTCGTCATCGGTGTCATTAACATCATTACTACTATCATTGTTTTTTTTTTTTGTTAATATTATTATTGTTATTATCATCATTATAATTAAAATTAGCATTATCATTAGTAGTAGTATCATTATTACCATTATCTTTACTCTTGTTATTGCTATTATTATGGTTATAATCACTGCTGTTATTCTTATCATTATCACTGCTATCATTAACATTATCATTATCATTATCATTATCATTATCATCATCATCACCATCATTATCATTGTTGTTATTATTATCATTATTATTATTATTATTATTATTATTATTATTATTATTATTATTATTATTATTATTATTATTACTATTACTATTATTATCATTATTTGTTATTGTTGTCGTTGGTGATATTATTATCATAATTATTGCTGTTGTTATTAATATCATTTTTGTTGTTGTTGTTGATATCATCACAATTGCAGTTATTGATATTATAATCATTAATATTATTATCATTCGACAGTTTCCTCTCTATGATAATTCATTTAGCATTTCTATCTCAGTATATAATGCCTCATATTTCATGTATTTTCTTGTTGGATATTATTATGAGCTAAAAAGTTTTATACTCTTCTTATGTCGTCTGGGAATAGATTACATCAAGGGAGATTGTAAATTCATTGTATATTTTTAATATATATACACACGGCAGACAAAATACAAATCACTGTTGCCAATATTAACATTCATCAATATTATCATTATTACCATTATTAGCATTATTATCATTATTGCCATCATCACTATTGATAGTAGTAGTAGTTGTGGTGGTATCAGCATAATTACCATTACCTTATCATTATCATTGTTGTTGTTGTTGTGTCCGTCGTTATTCTTGGTGATATTGTCCTTATCTTTGTTACTGTTACCATTATCATTATTATTATTATTACCGTTATTATTATTGCTGCTGTTATTATGTTTATTGTTGTTGTCATTACTATTATCATTATCATCATCATCATTACTATACATAACGTTATTATCGTTATTATTATACATCACATTATTACGTTTATCAATATACGTTACATTATTACTATCATAAATTTGAGTAATACAGGAAAAAAATGAAAGCATAACCCCTTTACTGAACAAGAGTCAAGGCCTCCTCAACCCAAGCAAACCCGAAGGTAAATGCCATGAACTTGCAAACTGGCGTGGAACATAACGAAGAAAAATGACCACGAATCTTACCTCGTCCCGCCGGTCGTCCTCACCCTCTCCTTGTTTATTTTGCACACCACACTCAGAACCCTCTTCCTCTCCTCCTTCCCACTTTCCACCCCTTTCTCTCCTGCTCCACTTCCCCCATATACCTGTAGCTAATATAATTGTCTCTCGCAAGTATGTGTAAAGAGGAGTCACTGCCACCACCCATTCAATTGACTTACGGGAACGTAGTGTGTATGGGAGAAGGATGATAGTGTAGAAGACAAGTGTAGGGAAAGGAGTGAAAGAGTAAATGAGTGCATGTGTGTGTGGTGTATATGTATATATAAAGGGCGGTCAGCATGATATGAGCCGAGGAGAGGCGTGTCCGTATACGCACTTAAGCAGATTGTCACCTTGATTTAAAAACTATCACTGGAGCCAAGTTGATAATATCATTATCTTCATTCGCTACTGTTTCTTATTAAGCATGGGCGTTCATATAACTAAATATACATAAAAGAGACTATTTCAAAATAAAAGACAAAAAATGTAGACAATAAAACACCATGAAACATGAAACAAACGATAAAAGCAAAAGGAAACACAAAAGAAAACAAACAAAGACGGTAAAACGAACGGTGTACAAAAGAAGCTTTTAACATTAAAATATAAATAATGAAGCATTAAATAGAATACTGAATAAAACAAACAATAAAAAGTAAAAGCCCGAACACGATAAAAACGAATTAAAGCTCCGGTCACTGAGGTCACTTGGCCCAGCAAGTAACGTGCAAATTATTTCCTACTTCCTATATTAAGAGCAATCCTCACGACCACTTAGCCTAGCGACAGGGAAAGCCCATTCCGGGGTTCCTCACACGGTCGACGAGGCAGACCACTGACAAAGCCCCCCCTTGTTTGTCTTTGCTTCCCACGTCACCTTGTAGGCCTGAAAAAGGGGCTAGGAGTGGTTCTTTTTCTAATTTAAGATTAATAAAGTAAATCTTAAAACTCAAAATGCTATAAAATCTAGATTTTTAACAATACTATACTTTCAAAGAATAAATTGAAATAATAACTGGCATGGTAACGAACCATGATAAAATGTTAAAATACACTTGATGCGAGATTGAAAGAAATAGAAATAAAAATAGATAAACAATAATGAAACAATTAAAATGATTAAGATTTTAGACAAATCAATGGACCTCAGTGATCGATAATGTGTGTGTGTGTGTGTGTGTGTGTGTGTGTGTGTGTGTGTGTGTGTGTGTGTGTGTGTGTGTGTGTGTGTGTGTGTGTGTGTGTGAAAGTAAAAGGATGAAGTGAGGCCATGTGAGGGTTAACTGAGCAGGCGCGAGTAGCATCAAGTAACTTATTCATCTGAGCTGGTAAGAGACTGGGTTACTTTCAAAAAACAACAGCGAAAGTTCTGAGTACAAGGGCCCAAAAAATTTACTTTTATATTACATCTACTTATATCTAAAAAATCGTTTTGTACTTTAAAACAATACTCAGGAATTAAATCTTACAGATTGTTTCGTCTGACCACTTTCTACATCATGGAAAAAAATGACCAAAGTCCAAGAGTATCCTTAATACTCATGAACAACAAAATAGTAAACGGGTTGTCTGGCCCTTCTGCACGCCTTCTGTACGCTAAACGTTCAATGGCCGAGGAATGGCTGATTTCCCAATAGAAACAGAATTATGCAGAAGTATCAGTATGAGTACAGGTACACAAAACAACACAAATTCAAATTACTTTATTCCATTTGTTACAGTGGTTATTCTTATTACATAAAAGCGATCTTACAATACATAAGATACAAATAAAATTAATAGAATTAATGGTAATACCCGATGTCACTGATCAATTAAGACATGTTCCTTTAAGTTATTTTTTAAATATATTTGAGTTTTGAATATTTCTGATATAATGAAGTAGTTGGTTCCAGATCATGGGCCCACCTGTTAGTGTCTGTCGTGCCGCTATGTCTGTACTTGATATTTTGACATATAGTGAGTTTAACTGTCTTGTTTATATACAGGTTGTCTTACCTGTGGTTGGAAGGGTTAATAGCCACTTTGGGGTAAAAGCCTTGAAGAATTTTTATGCAAGTATTAAAGTTGCATTTGCATTGTAATTTTAGCCAACTTAGTTTATTAATGTGTAAGGTAATGTGGTCATACTTTTTTAAGTTACCAAGTGCTACTCTCGTAGCACAATTTTGTAATTTCTGAAATAACCTTTGTTTGTTGTAGCCCATATGTTTGACCAATAGTTAATTATATTGAGGGCTTTGTATAACGGATATCCCAATTTCAGCAGGGACTCTATCTTTTATATGAATTATGTAGATTAGTGTGCCCATTACAGAGCAGCGGCTGAGTCGTGTGCTGTACCTGCCTTACTTACATGGTAGATTTATTAGCTATCCCCCAGCGGCATATTGCTTTGGTTCACCTAACCAACAAAGATGTTTATTCTAATTATAAAATTTTAGCTCATTTAAATAAGGGGTTGGTTTCTAATTTTAATAAATCATTTCCAAATTAATTTCAAGATGTAAAATTTGTAATTTTTCTTTTTTCTTAAATGTATCTATTGGCTGGTCGTCTCTTGCAATTAGATTTTCCATGACATTAGAATGTGTGTGCGTATCATACACACACACACACACAACACACACACACACACACACACACACACACACACACACACACACACACAAACACACACACACACAACACACACACACACACAACACACACACACACAACACACACATAGTGAGAGCGAGAGACAGTGAGACAGACAGATAGGAGAGAGAGAGAGAGAGAGAGAGATTGAAACACGAGAGAGTGAGAGTGTCTGAGTGCGTGTATACTCTATACACTATTCTCTCAAACTTATATGAATTGCCAGCCACACTTTTACACGAAAACCCTCCTTGCAAAAGTCTCTCTTTCACTTTTCTCAAGGCAAAGATGGGAGAACACACCCTCAGATTCAATTTGAATTCTAATTGGTCCAATTGTACTTTTCCTTCGCGATCCCGGCAAACCGAAAATTACCAAACGAAGTGGTTATACGTTCCAATTACAGCTGTTGGGAGAAAAGAAAAGAAGAGAAGAAAAAAAACAATGGCTTTCATTTCAAACGTTAAAAAAAAACACAACGCGGCAACCTCGCATTTAAATGTTCATTCTTTGTTCCGCAAAACAAAAAGTCCGACCACAAACACACCTTTTCTCGTGCGAAGGATATGCATTCCACGCCCTTGTTTAATTAATGTCACTAATGCCGAGCGGAAAATTGGCACAGACTTTCCCTCCACATCAAAACAGAACCGCCATTTCAAACCGGAAGGCCAAAGGTTATCGTATTCTCATGAAATAACATTGGACTGCCGTGAATTACCCGCAAAATTTCGGAGAATTGCGGGGGAAAATGTTTTGCCTTTGACATAGTTATTATTACAATTCATAATTACAATTCATAACGAATTCAAAATTATTCTTGTTCATTAATCTTGTAAATGCGTTAATTGTTTGGCGCTATAACATTAAGCGATGGAGAAGCGAAAAATGCGAAGTAGAAGAAAAAATAAGAAAATGGAGAAAGCGATGTAAGCGAATATGAATAAAGAGGAAGTGAAAGAAAATAAGAAACACACGTAAAACGAAAATAGAAAATACTGTTAAAAAAATGTATAGGAAAATAAAGAGGAAGACAAAAGAAATAGAAGAACTACAATAAGATGGTAAAGAGTAAGGGAAAAGCGACCATAAAGACGAAGAGTAGCAACGTACAATGAATTCCTTGATTTACAGATATGTTGTGCTCACACGATAACCAACTAAGGCATAAATTAAGATGAAATGATAACTTTACCACTAGGAAGGAAAAAGTGATTCGTTTGGAGAACAGACGCGTACATAGGTTATCATACCTTTCACGTTGTTTGCATGTAAACGATGTGTATATACATTCTAGCACTGATATTTCGGACCGAACACTAAGATTTATAGAACGATGTACTTCTCTAAAGGAGTACTTTCAAAAGATTAATACTTGCCTATTGAACAATTAACGCAAGGAGACTATGAATATATTGCAAGGGAAAATGGGATCTTAGATTTCAACTGTACCCGTTTTCAATGAATGATCGACTCGAGTTTCAAGACGCAATAATCTTGAATGAAAAATGGTCCCATTTCTTGTAAGACTTGAATGGAATATAGAATGATAGAATTATTTTTTCTCGCGATTGCCTTCCGAGACATTTCGTCTGCAGCGCTTGTTTGTGGGTACAGCAGTCTGTGTGTTGATAGCGTTTCTGAGATTTGTTGCTGAGAAAGTGGATCATTATTTCTGATTATGCTTGTCTTTATGCATAATCGCAAGCCTATATTGTGAAGCCCCCTCTTTCTTGCAATCGCAAATACAAATACAAATACACACACACACACACATATACATATACATATACATATACATATACATATACATATACATATACATATACATATACATATACATATACATATACATATACATATACATATACATATACATATACATATACATATGCATATACATATTCACATACATATACAAATACTTAAACACACACGCACAGACACATATATATGTGCATGTATGTATGTACATTATATCTATAGATCTACCTTTTTATCTGCATACATATCTACGTAAATGTTTCTGTCTACCCGTCTCTCAATCTATTTATCAATCCAAATATATATATATGTATATATATATATATATATATATATATATATATATATATATATATATATATATATATATATATATATATATATATATATATATTTTATAAAAATATATATATATATTATATATTATATATATATATATATGTATATATATATATATATATATATATATATATATATATATATATATATATATACAGAGAGAGAGAGAGAGAGAGAGAGAGAGAGAGAGAGAGAGAAGGAAAAGTAGAACCACAGCTGTGGTGAACATCTTTATTATTATGTAACGTTTCCAAGAATTACATCTCCATCATCAGACTAGAAATAATGAACACAAAACATTATTAGATAATATATATATATATATATATATATATATATATATATATATATATATATATATATATAAAGAAGAAAGAAACAACGACAAAAATGGTTTTTAAAACAGAAAATGATAAATGGGCAGCACAGTGTAACAAAAAGAAAGGGAAAGAAATATCGCAGAAAAATACAAAACATCTATAAAAGGGTGAGGCATACCTAAACAAGTGAGAACTGCTCGTTACGGGAATTGCATTACACCGTAAAGAATTGAATGGCTGTACTGTGGTTGAGATCGGGTTTCATCTTGTGGATGTACAGGGATTCTGAGATGTTAAGGCTAAGCCTGTTAGATGCTGTGGATAGAAATTTGAATTTATTGTGAGTGATAGGGTGGTCTTCTGAATGCTGAGCTGAGAACGAATGTCTGCTCAGAGGTAAGCCAGTTCTTATAGATTTATCTATATGTTCAAGCATTCCATTTTGGAATCATCGTTTAGATGATCCAATATACTTAGCATTACATCTAGGACAATTAAAAATATATATACAATATTTGAATAGAGTTCTGAAAGGCAGAGACATTCTCTTCTCAAAGAAAGAGTTAATATTAAAAGAGTTAAAAAAACAATGTTGAAACTGATTTGTGGGAACGAATGTTTTATGTTTACGAATAGTGAAGCTTACATATCCGAGATACGGCAGTCTTATGTACGTAGTTTCTTTAGGAGCAGTATGAATTTTTGAGGATGGACATAGTTTATTTTCTAAGAATGATTTAAGATTTTTGTGTAGAAAAAAAATCAGAGTATCCATTGCTTTTTAATAATTACGATTGCGTTGTAAAATTGGATCCAGGTGGAGCATATGTTAAATGATCTGTTGATTAGAGTTATGATACTGTTAATATTATATTTCATAAATTGTTAATTCCTAAGCTTGTGAAAGTAGGTTTTCTGTTAACCGTAGAAGAAAGGCGTCCGTTTTTCTTTCTTTCTTTCTTTCTTTCTTTCTTTCTTTTTTTTTAACACGAGTGTTTGTTTTCCTTTTCTGTTTCACACGTAAACTTAATGATTGGATGTTGTTCATTCAGAGAAGGAAGAAAATGTTCAATATGCGATTGCTGTTTGAACATATTAAACGTGTCATTTATATACCTTTGGTAGAATATTGGCTTAAAATTATCTGGCCAACTTTTCTACCAATTATATTCACGATGGCATAGGAAAGCGTTGGCATACCTGGGGCAAGAGGTGAATCCATAGCCACGCCGTCCATTTGAGTATACAATTGGTTATCAAAAATAACAATCTCTTGTGGCAACATTTAAAAAGGATTAAACTGTTTTCTATTCAGACAAAAATGTGATAAGAACTCGTCTAATATGGTGTCCGAGATTATCTGTGTGGTCTCTGACAGAGACACTGAATAATGATTCAACGTCAACGCTGGCCATTATTGTTGAATCTTCAATGCTAGTTTTTTTCTCTCTCTTTTTTCATTCACTGCCAACATGTTGGCAGTGGTGTAGTCTTTAGTGGTTAGGGGTTGGATGGTTTGGACTAGGAATTTAGCAAGATTATAATTAAATGTATTATTCGGGGATACGATAGGCCTAAGAGGTATATCTATCTTGTGAACTTTGGAGAAGCCATACAAACATCCGTCTGAATTTAGATGAGTCTGAAGGAGTACTAGATATTTTGTTATAGTAATCTGTTTTGTTTTATTCATGATGACGCCTTTCCCTTTGTCTGGTTTAGTTATCACAATGTTTTCATCATCTTTTTAAAACTTTGAAGAACCTTGGTATAGTGTTCAATCTATGCTGTGCATAGATTCTCTGTAATGCTGTACATGAATATTGTTAGCAAGTGTAGATCTTTTGTTGAAAACTGCATTGACTGTATCTTGGTATATATTACTGTTTTTAAGCATATGGCAGATTTTCTCGAAATGAAAGAAAAAAACTGACTTAATTTTCGAGGTCGTAGACCAAAATCCCAAACAAGTGATAAGGCATTCTGTTCATTATCAGTTAGAAAAAGTCAAAAATAAATTTTTGCATCGACCTTATTATTTAAGCCAATGCCCAATTTTTTTTTTTTTTTTTTTTACTTCCTCTGATGGATTTCTTCAACAGAAGACAGTCTTCTCTTTACATCCAGATTTATTTATGCAAATTTTCTGCTTTGTCTTTTGGTTTCACTGTCAAGTGGTTTGACAAGCCATGTTTGTTGAAAGGAATGACTTATCATATAGTTTGAATCTGTGTGTGTGTGTGTGTGTGTGTGTGTGTGTGTGTGTGTGTGTGTGTGTGTGTGTGTGTGTGTGTGCATACAGTGTATCTATAGATCAACCTTTTTGTCTATATATCTGTGTATGTTTCTGTCTATCAACCTGTCTCTCATTCTATATATCTGTCAATTCATACAGATATATGTGTGTGTGTGTGTGTGTGTGTGTGTGTGTGTGTGTGTGTGTGTGTGTGTGTGTGTGTGTGTGTGTGTGTGTGTGTGTGTGTGTGTGTGCAAGCAAAGTTAAAAAGAAACAGTCATTATAAGAAAATTAACGGAATTGAAGGTAACGTTTCAAACTCATGTCAAGTCTGGTCAATGGGGCTTGGGTGACCTTACCTTAGTAAGTAAAGCCTTCCCTGGTTCAGCCTTTGTTCTTGTTATCTCTCTACTGCTGTTTAATCCTGTCAAAACCTTCTCTGCCTAATTCTGATTCTCTGCTAAGGCCAGACACTTTTCGAAATACAGCAAAGGTTGTTTTTATTATTGTTTTCTCTTTTTGTATTTGTTGCTGAAGCAGCATATATGTTTGCAATCGCATGAAGTACCACAGGTGTTCACTCAGCCATGCAAATACAACAGATGTGGTCATTTGTGCATGACATTTCTGCATGAATTATTCTGAAAAAATATCATTGAACATCCGGCCATGTACATCGGTATGGGGTTTATGAACCAAGTATATCAGTGGAACTGGCAGAGGCTGTAGTTAGTAGTTCGGTATTTTTTAAAAGTATGGACTTGAATGAAAATTTCAAAAAGGGGCGTAACGTATGGATTATTAGATAGGCTACGTTATATTTGGAACATGGCAAGTATTCTACTTCAGTTACAATATTCCAAAAATCTGTCAAGACAATGTAAATTAGATTATGTGTCTGTGTACATACACATATGCATATATGTATATGTATGTGTATGCATATTTATATACATGTATATATACATAT
Source organism: Penaeus monodon (assembly GCF_015228065.2). NCBI lineage: Eukaryota > Metazoa > Arthropoda > Malacostraca > Decapoda > Penaeidae > Penaeus > Penaeus monodon. Next base: position 18,788,151 of record NC_051396.1, on the reverse strand, counting down.
ACATATATACATATACATATATATATATACATATACATATATATATATATATATATATATATATATATATATATACATATACATATATGTATATGTGTACATATATACATATGCAGATATATGTATACATGCATATATAAACATATACATATAGATATACCCATATGTGTGTATGTACATATATACACATACATAGTTATACATATATATATTATATATGTATGTATGCAGGTGTATACATATACATAGACAGAAAGATAGATCGTTAGATATATGTACATACCTGTATGTATATTTAAATGTGTGTATATATATATATATATATATATATATATATATATATATTATATATAATATTAATATTATATAAATAATATATATATAAATATATTATGTATATATATATATCACAGTATGTGTGTGTGTGTGTGTGTGTGTGTGTGTGTGTGTGTGTGTGTGTGTGTGTGTGTTTTTATGTGTGTGTATGCCTATATTATTTAAGTCTTTGTCTATTTTCTGATCTTCCTTGTATATGGCTGTCCGATTACGAACCCTTTAAAAAGTGTAACTCAATATTTCCAAGGCAGGAAGTGAATTTCCCAGTGAATTTAATGTTCAAATGATAATAAAAAAAAAATCTTCAATCTCCTTAGCACTACCTTTCACATCAACAAAAACATGTTACGATCAAATGTTATCCTTTTTAAACGGATTTAGTTTTTTTTTTATCAGAGGATGGCTTTCTTCTTGAGTCTCATTAAAGTTAAAAGCCCTAGAACTCCTTAGTAATATACCATAAGCGTTCTCTATAGGCATGATTTTAGCCAATTAGTGAACCAGGCTGCTTACATAATATTGTTTGCCAGTGTCAGCGGAAGGCATTATAGCCTTTTTTAGTAATCAAATTAATCGTAATGATAAACACTTGACAGATCAAACATTATGGCCATTGCTCTTAACCAGTTAATTTCTGTTACTTCTGTTGCTAATGTTTCTGCCGCCGCTGTTGCTGCTGCTGTTGTTATCGACATCATATACATATTTACACACACACACACTCACTCTCTCTCTCTCTCTCTCTCTCTCTCTCTCTCTCTCTCTCTCTCTCTCTCTCTCTCTCTCTCTCTCTCTCTCTCTCTCCTCTCTCTCTCCAACCCCACACACACACACACACACACACACAACACACACACATACACATACACATACAACAATCACCACACACACATACACACACACACACACACACACACATACATATATATATATATATATATATATATATATATATATATATATATATATATATATATATATATATATATACATACATACATTTTATATATACTTTTATATAAATATAAATAATATATATATATATATATATATATATATATATATATATATATATGTGTGTGTGTGTGTGTGTGTGTGTGTGTGTGTGTGTGTGTGTGTGTATGTACATATGTGTTGCGCACCTTTAAGCTTGTTTCCTTGTCCTTCGTGCCCAGCTGGACATAGTTCCCCCTCCATTTTTTTCTCTCTTTTTTTTTCTTTTTTTTTCTAATGTCCATATCTATCATTCCAGGTCCTGGAAGAAAAAAGTAGATGGGTCTCTCAAAATTCATTTGTCTCATTATGTGTCGACCTAATTTCAGGCACAAGAAACTTTCCATCCTTTTCTTGCCTCGTCCTACTACTCGACAAATCCTCATTCCGGATCACGTCTTATCAAGCGCGGCGCATTAAGCTCTTCATGTAATTTGTCGTTTTATGATTAGACTCGTGGCAAGGAAACGTCGTTCATAGATACTTTGGAATGTTGCTTGCAATATTTTACTCTCGTTAGATGATGATGATGATGATGACGATATCAGTAATGATAATAATAGTAGCAATGATAATGATAATAATAATGGTGATATTAATAAGTATTATAATAATGATAATGATAAGCAAAAAAATAAAAAATTAAATAATAATAATGCTAAACAATGATAATAAGGATGATAATAAAAATCGTAATAGCAATAATAATAATGATAACAAAAATAATACTCATAATAATTATAACAATATCAATATTAATCAATATTATAACAAAATGACAGGAATAGCATTGATTTTACATTACATTTAAGCAAATGATGAAACAAAAAGAATCACAGAACAGATTGATGAAGGCAGGGATGAGACGAGGATGAAAATACCGATAATATAAGGATGATATATTTAGTGTAGAAGAAGGAGGGATAAACCCATTGAAAACACGAAGAATGAAAGTGTAGAGGAAAATGGAAAGACAGCGAGACTGCGAAAGATGCGGAATAAAAAATATCTCCTGTGAAAAGTATACTTGTGTACTGACAGAAAGAAGAGAGAACACTGATATATATATATATGTGTGTGTGTGTGTGTGTGTGTGTGTTGTGTGTGTGTGTGTGTGTGTGTGTGTGTGTGTGTGTGTGTGTGTGTGTGTGTGTGTGTGTGTGTGTGTGTGTGTGCGTGTGCGTGCGTGTGTGCGTGCGTGCGTGCGTGCGTGCGTGTGTGCGTGCGTGTGTGTATGTGTGTGTGTGTGTGTGTGCGTGTGTGTGAGTGATGTGGCCCAGATGCCGTAGACATTTTGTGATCTATTACAGGAAACGAGACTTTGTGGCTTATTGCATAAGGACTACAATGGCGTGTTGCGGTGAGTTCACTGAGCCTAATCACTACTATTGTCACAGTGCATAATTGTAAATGAGTTGATACCGATTGTTCCATAATGAGTGGTAAAGAGAAAATTATAGTAAGTGACATTTTGTGTTATCTACAAGGTAATATGGACACCGCACCTGAGAAATCATTGGTCTGAGTAACTGAACAACTTTTATAAGCAGGAAGCGATTGTTACGACTCGCGAGTATCTGTATCAAGACTTGCCTGATGATGCCCCGCGAGCAGTGCGACTTGTCGCGAACAGCGATAACGATAGCATGATGCACGATATCATGCAACTCATTTCAACGCAATCGCCATTCCGTTTATTCGTGTGCCGTGACTCGAATAACGTGCTATTGCTTACACCAAACATGTGGATCCAACATATAAATGGGGTAGAGAGTGACGTGGCGGAGGTGCGAGAGAGCCACCGCGAATTTCGTGCCCAACCTGCCTAGATGAAGATGTCTGTTGATGCCAACCACGAGGGGCTGTCTCCAGAGGAATGAGTGAGGGTCGTGTAAGCCGCACTTATAGTAATGTTGCGGCCAATGAGAGTAGTGGGAGGGCGCAGGCCACCACCTCCAGCAACACATCGCGCAGTATGATGGCCCGGTGGGACTCCACTGCCCACTCGATGTGGAGAAGGAACTGGTATGCGGGCGGCCTTAAAGTGGTCTGGCACTCTTTTGGCACGCTACACTTTCACGCCATATTCGAATAATGACAACAGGCTTTGGGGTTAGAGTGGATAATAGACACCAAAAAAATGTTGTTACTAAACGTGCATTTACTAACACAATGTGATGATAATTTTGATGTGTATTTGAATTATTTAGAAAAGATTCTCTATTGCAACTGATGCTAATACGCGATTTATATGGTATATGGTATTTATATGGTATAGTCACTAGACTATCCAAGCTAGATGGGATCGAACGCTCTCTGAGGCTTTCCGGGTCACTGACGGCATCGGGCAGAGAGGACTCATCTCGTCATAATGTTTACGTATATAAATCTAAGCTGTCATCCGAGAGAAAAAGTGTGTCAAGCAATTGGCATATGCTGAATATATGATGCTCCTGACACCGTGTGCCAGGACCTTGCAACGACTGCTGGAAACGTGTGCTGACTATGTGAGAGCCAATAGTATTCCATTCAGCATGAACCAAAGTGATTTCATGGCCACGAAAGATCTCTGCGCTCCAATACGTGGCCGACAACCAGTACACATTTTAACTCATTTTAACGATCAAAACGATATGGGTGTAATGAAACAAGTTATAGCTATGCATGGCGTAGGCAACATAATTATTAGAAAATTCAGTATGTGCGACACAGACACATATAGTTCTCCAATATGTATTGTTGTGCAGTATGGAATTCCTATGAAATAACATCCTGGTCTTATTAAAATTTAGCCACAATGATATATTTAGATCCTTGTTGGGAGTTCAAACATACCATTCTGTATCAATGTTATTTGTCTAGAATCAGATCAACAGTACTGATACAACTGTATGCATCAGTTTAATGGAAAGAATTCTTAACAACACCTGCGGCATGGTGGAGGCTCTGTGCAACAGTGAGGTAGAACACACTCACGCACCTGGCTCAGTTTCAACATAAGTACAGGGTCATGACAATTTCTTCTGTAGCTCCCATGCATGTGCTATGTTGGAAGTGTTTCTTAATCAGAATATTTTTAATGTTCGTGCTAGTTTTTCTTTTTATATATGCTGTGTATTTCTCTCATATAATTTGCTTATTACCCTAACCTATTGTGATTTTCATTCTGTATATGGCTTTTTGTTGAAATAAAGATGATGATTATTATCATCATCATCATCATCATCATCATCATCATCATCATCATCATCATCATCATCATCATCATCATCATCATCATCATCATCATCATCATTATTAATATTATCATTATTATTATTATCATCATTATGATCATCATTATCATCATTATCATTATTTTACACAAGCGACAGGGGTAACGCGCGCGACTGGACACCAAAAGTGTGTGTGTGTGTGTGTGTGTGTGTGTGTGTGTGTGTGTGTGTGTGTGTGTGTGTGTGTGTGCGTGTGTGCGTGCGTGCGTGCGTGCGTGCGTGCGTGTGTGCGTGCGTGCGTGTGTGTGTGTGTGTGTGTGTGTGTGTGTGCGTGTGTGTGAGTGATGTGGCCCAGATGCCGTAGACATTTTGTGATCTATTACAGGAAACTAGACTTTGTGGCTTATTGCATAAGGACTACAATGGCGTGTTGCGGTGAGTTCGCTGAGCCTAATCACCATATATTTTTGTTTACAATAGACCCCTAACCACTATTGCCACAGTGCATAATTGTAAATGAGTTGTTAACGATTGTTCCATAATGAGTGGTAAAGAGAAAATTATAGTAAGTGACATTTTGTGTTATCTACAAGGTAATACGGACACCGTACCTGAGAAATCATTGGTCTGAGTAACTGAACAACCTTTATAAGCAGGAAGCGATTGTTACGGCTCGCGAGTAGCTGTATCAAGACTTGCCTGATGATGTCCCGCGAGCAGTGCGACATGTCGCGAACAGCGATAACGATAGCATGATGCACGATATCATGCAACTCATTTCAACGCAATCGCCATTCCGTTTATTAGTGTGCCGTGACTCGAATAACGTGCTATTGCTTACACCAAAACATGTGGATCCAACATATAAATGGGGTAGAGAGTGACGTGGCGGAGGTGCGAGAGAGCCACCGCGAATTTCGAGCCCAACCTGCCTAGATGAAGATGTCTGTTGATGCCAACCACGAAGGGCTGTCTCCAGAGGAATGAGTGAGGGTCGTGTAAGCCGCACTTATAGTAATGTTGCGGCCAATGAGAGTAATGGGAGGGCGCAGGCCACCACCTCCAGCAACACATCGCGCAGTATGATGGTCCGGCGGGACTCCATTGCCCACTCGATGTGGAGAAGGAACTGGTATGCGGGCGGCCTTAAAGTGGTCTGGCACTCTTTTGGCACGCTACACTTTCACGCCATATTCGAATAATGACAACAGACTTTGGGGTTAGAGTGGATAATAGACACCAAAAAACTGTTGTTACTAAACGTGCATTTACAAACACGATATTTATATGGTATAGTCATTAGACTATCCAAGCTAGATGGGATCGAACGCTCTCTGAGGCTTTCCGGGTCACTAACGGCATCGGGCAGAGAGGACTCATCTCGTCATAATGTTTACGTATATAAATATAGGCTGTCATCCGAGAGAAAAAGTGTGTCAAGCAATTGCCATATGCTGAATATATGATGCTCCTGACACCGTGTGCCAGGACCTTGCAACGACTGCTGGACACGTGTGCTGACTATGTGAGAGCCAATAGTATTCCATTCAGCATGAACCAAAGTGATTTCATGGCCACGTAAGATCTCTGCGCTCCAATACGTGGCCGACAACCAGTACACATTTTAACTCATTTTAACGATCAAAACGATATGGGTGTAATGAAGCGAGCTATAGCTATGCATGGCGTAGGCAACATAATTATTAGAAAATTCAGTATGTGCGACACAGACACAAAGATATTAATATTCCGAATATAGTTCTCCAATATGTATTGTTGTGCAGTATGGAATTCCTATCAAATAACATCCTGGTCTGTATTAAAATTTAGCCACAATGATATATTTAGATCCTTGTTGGGAGTTCAAACATACCATTCTGTATCAATGTTATTTGTCTAGAATCAGATCAACAGTACTGATACAACTGTATGCATCAGTTTAATGGAAAGAATTCTTAACAACACCTGCGGCATGGTGGAGGCTCTGTGCAACAGTGAGGTAGAACACACTCACGCACCTGGCTCAGTTTCAACATAAGTACAGGGTCATGACAATTTCTTCTGTAGCTCCCATGCATGTGCTATGTTGGAAGTGTTTCTTAATCAGAATATTTTTAATGTTCGTGCTAGTTTTTCTTTTTATATATGCTGTGTATTTCTCTCATATAATTTGCTTATTACCCTAACCTATTGTGATTTTCATTCTGCATATGGCTTTTTGTTGAAATAAAGATGATGATTATTATCATCATCATCATCATCATCATCATCATCATCATCATCATCATCATCATCATCATCATTATCATCATCATCATTATTAATATTATCATTATTATTATTATTATCATCATTATGATCATCATCATCATCAT
>NC_051396.1:18768732-18771232 GCF_015228065.2 Penaeus monodon | reverse complement strand
CACTCTCCGTCGCAACCTGGTCCATACTAGCCCTCCTTCCTCCGTGAAGGTGGGCACCTATGCTGTTCCTTGTGCCTCCTGTGACAAGCAGTACTTTGGCGAAACAGGCGCCAGTCTTACCAAGCGTCTGTCTCAACATAAGTACGCTATATCCAGGGGACACAACAATAACGCCCTCTTTTGCCATCAGTGGGACACTGGCCATCAGATGGACTGGTCAGCAGCGCGGATTGTGTTTCCTTCCGCCGATGTCCACTCCCGCAGACTGGTGGAATCTTCCTTTATAAAGCTGCTGCCTAATTTCAACTTGAACAGCGGCTTTTCTCCTGCTGACAGCCTCCTTGCTTCCCATATCCTCCGCCTTCTACCGTATGCCGGCCACCCGGCGCATAGTCCGCCCGATCCTCCGACCTGATGTGACCTTCCTCTGCTTCCGTTCGTCTGTCCTCACCCGCCCCGTGTTCCCGCGTTGCCTCTCCTCTCTCTCTTTTATACCCCCTCCTCTCCCTTTCCTCTTCAGACCTGAAGATGGAATCCAGGTGGATTTCGAAACTGTAGTCTCATTTTCAATAAATCCAGTTTTTGTATTGTGGGTTTTTCTTCCAATATATATATATATATATATATATATATATATATATATATATATATATATATATATATATATATGTATTATATATATATATATGTGTGTGTGTGTGTGTGTGTGTGTGTGCGTGCGTGCGTGTGTGTGTGTGTGTATGAGAAAGTGAAAAATGCAATGCCGCATTGATATAGATATATAACAACCCTCTCTAACCAGACATCGAACCCAGGTCATTCCGGCCTGTACTAAACCAACCATAACACACGACCTACTAAAAGAAGTGTGCAACTAGGATCTAACCAATCTTCTGTTGAAGAAATACATCTGAGAAAGTTAAAAAAGGGGGTATTATATGTAATAACCAAAACAATAAGGTCGATGCAAACAAAGTAATTCTTAACTTATCACTTGGTTGGGATTTTGGTCCAAAATTACGAAAATTGCGATATGTCAATTTCTTTGTTCATTTCGAGAGAATCTGCCATGTGCTTAAAACTGTAATATCTACCAAGAACAAAACAAAACTAATTATCATAACAAAATATTCAGCATTCTTTCAGACTCGTCTAAATTCAAACTTCTAAATGTCGACCTGAACAGCCAAATCCTCAAACTTGGAGCCTCTAAAAGAAACCATCAACGAAGCCGCATATAATTCCATTTTTGCCTCTGGCTCTAGACCCGGAGGTTTGTATCGCTTCCCCAAAGTTCACAACATAAGCTCACCTGTTAGGCCTATCGTATCCTCAGTTAATACATTTAATTATAATCTTGCTAAATTCCTCGTACAATTCATCCAACCCTTAACTACTAATGAGTATATCATAGCCAATAATTTGGAATTCATGAATGAAATCAACAACTTGAAGATTCAACAGTAATGACCGGTTTTAACTTTGAATCATTATTTTATGTTTTTCTCTTAGAAACCACACAGATCATCTTGGACACCATATCAGATGAGTCCTTATCACATTTTGGTCTGAAAAAGTTTAGTTCCTTTTTAAATGTTGCCACAAGAGATTTTGTTTTTCCTTTTGATAACTGATTTGATAGATGGCGTGGCTAAGGGTTCACCTCTTGGCCCAAGTTATGCCAGCGCTAATTGGAAAAAAAAATACCCCGATAATTTCAAACCAATATTCTACAAAAGGTATATAGATGACACGTTTTTCCAAACAGCAATCACATATTGAACAATGTATGTCTTATCTGAATAAACAACATTCAAACATTAAGTTTACGTGTGAAACAGAAAAGGAAAACAAACATCCCTTTCTTGAAACATCATTATGCAAAGAAAACGGACGCCTTTCTACTATGGTTTACAAAAAAAACTATTTTCACTGGTTTGGGATTAAACTATTTAAGTTTCTCACCATGAAATATACAATTAACAGTATCACCACTGTAAGCAATAGAGCATTTAACATATGCTCAATCTGGATCTAATTTGACAACGAAATTAATTTCTTGATTATTTAAAAAACAATGGATACCCTGACAATGTTATATACATAGGCGGCGGTGCGAGTCTATGACTGTGAAAATTCAGAAATTTCAATATTTAAAAAAAAGCAAATATGATAACTTGTCATAGGCGGTGAGGGGAATCTTTGCTTTGAGGGAGGGGATTCGGATTACCTGGTATAGGTGGCGAAGCGAGTCTTTGCCTTGGGGGAGGGGGATTCGAAAATCAAAAGCTTAAGACATATTTAAAAAATATTTAAAAACATGACATTCTGCGCAAAAAATATATATATATATTCGATAAGTTCCAAAATAAAACTTTATTTACTGTCCTTTGCAGTTGTAAATTCCCTTCACAACATTTAGTAGAGTCCTTTACAGATGTAGACTGCGAAAGTCAATTCCGCGGCAGTTCCAGGCAGGTTTCTTTCCAGGAAGTAGAAC
>NC_051396.1:18758732-18763732 GCF_015228065.2 Penaeus monodon | reverse complement strand
TTTCCCTCTTCCTTTCCCTTTCTTCTCTCTTTCCCACTTTCCTCATTCTTCTCATCCTAGTTTCTTACCAAATCCTTTCGTCATTCTCTCTCCTCCTTCTCCTTGTAACGAAATAACTTAAAAGCATCGAAACCTCTTCCTTCAACCCTATATAAAAGCCCGACCGAGTATTCTTATATAATAATATATATTAGGATATACAGAAAACGAGAAGGAATTTAATTTTCTAACGTAAAAAAAAAAAAAAAAAAAAAAAAAAAAAAAAAGGACGAGAACCAGCTGCGCGCTTTCGGTGTAAAGATAAAGATTTATGAGTTAATAAAGTTTATCTGGTTATTAGGGTATGAATGATAGTTTACCCTTTACAGAAAATGTTGCGAAATCTAAATTATATCTCGAATAATTATGCAAGTACGCTCTTAGGTGTAATGTAACGGCTTTAAAACTAGACAACACTAGATCGGTGGTTCTCGACAAGGGTAAATCCAACCCTTGGAGATAAGATAGCAAGACAGGGGTAATTTTTTTTTTTTCTTCTAAAGTAATTATGATTATTATTATGCTCTTTTTAACTTGTGACTATTTTGTAACCATTTACTTTTGTGAATCGGGTTTCTCTAGTGAACAGCGTGAAAATCAGCTGAAGTTATTGCAAAATTGGTAGTAATCTTGGTCTTTTTATACTACTTTACAGACAGACTGATTTACTTAAAAGAAAAAAAGTTTTATTTCGTGGAAAAAATCAGCACCCCTTTTTCATCATTGAAGCCTGACATGTATTTATTAATACTTGTGTAAAGGGGTAAATGCCAAAGTACATCAAGTCCAGGGAATAAAAATACGGAATGTGAGTTTGGAATCACTGGTCTAGAAAATCACACGCACACAGCCATACACATGCATATACACGCTTTTACAACCAATACACAAACACAGATCTATTTAACGAGAGACGGGGAGGAGGGAAGGATAGCAAAAGAGCAAGAGAATGAGGAGAGAGAGAGAGAGAGAGAGAGATAGGGAGAGGGAGAGAGGGACGGAGGGAGGGAGGAGAGAGAGGGAAAGAGGGAGGGAGAGAGAGAGAGAGAGAGAGGAGAGAGAGAGAGAGAGAGAGAGAGAGAGGGAAGAGAGGAGAAGAGAGAAGAGGAGAGGAAGGGAGAGGGAGGGAGAGAGGGGGGGGGAGGGGAGAGAGAAAGAAAGAGGCAGAGATAAAGAGTAAGAAAGACAGAATCCAGAAAAAGAAAAGGGGACAGTGCCACTTCTGCCAGGTTTGGCATCACGGCTTTCGCTCCCCTGCCTTGTGCTTCTCTCAACACGCTCCGGGAAGCAAGCAAAAGGGGAAAAGGAGCGTCACGACATCAAGAAGAAATCCTATATTTAATGTTCTGCTTTCACAATTGTTTTGTACATGTGTGTGTGTGTGTGTGTGTGTGTGTGTGTGTAAACATTACATTCTAGAATGTTATACATGTGATGCTTATGGAGTTGAATTAGTATTCCTGATAGCCCCCCCCCCAAAAAAAAAAAGAAAAAAAAAAAAAAATATATATATATATATATATGTGTGTGTGTGTGTGTGTGTGTGTGTGTGTGTGTGTGTGTGTGTGTGTGTGCGTGTGTGCGTGTGTGTGCGTGTGTCTGGCAATACTACTTCAACATTGCCAAACCGTTACGTGTTCATGTTCTTACATGTATCAGAAACAAAACTTTATGTCAGTTTAAATTTTGAGGTGCGCTTTATGCACAGGTACAGTTGCGGAATTCTATTTCAGTACACTTGCTGGGTCCCGCTTATGTACATCTGGCACCAACATCGGTGTAATCATAAACGTAGCATTTTTATGAATGAGGCGAAAACTTAGACTATTTGTAACAAGGAGTGTGATTGGTAGAATATATAAAAAGTGTATTAGTAACTGTTTTTGGAAACTACGTAAAAAAAATCAACTTTCGTTTTTTTTTAACAAATGATAACAAAACATATAGTATTAGCTATTGTTGTGGGATATATTTTTTAAATGCGACATCCTAGAATTGTTTGTTTATGGAAATGACAACACCTATGGAGTTGAGGCAATATGGCCCCGTTTTTTCAACACAATAATTTTCAGTTATAGCTGCACATTTCTTGAAACATGAAAACGCTTCATTCATTAAACGTCTATATATGGCAGCTAAATCAAATAAAATCGTTGCAAAAACTGCAGATACCCTTGTAAATGTGTCTCATGGGCAGTGGCTACACCATCTAGTGGCAGTTAATCGAACTAATGAAGGTTTTTTCTTTTCTTTTCGCCGCCAAATATTGATTAAACAGAAAACATGCTATATATTCTATATTATAGATCATAATTTGGACGCAAAACCGCAGTAGGGTTATAATGAATATCCAGATGTTTTATCATTGTGTGTGTGTGTGTGTGTGTGTGTGTGTGTGTGTGTGTGTGTGTGTGTGTGTGTGTGTGTGTGTGTGTGTGTGTGTGTGTGTGTGTGTGTGTGTGTGTGTGTGTGGCGTCTATGGAAATACTAAGTCAATACTTGGTAATGAGGATCGAAACATAATGTACAATTCATTTCTAATGCTAAAATCTCAATAGATTTCGCTATTAGTATTCGTGGCGTTTCTCTGAGGAGTCGCTTCCACATTCGAACAGCCAAGTGAGAAAACACACGATTGCTTGTTTCAGCTCGAAAAACTACTAGCTGGGTGGTTCCAAAAAAGACTATCAAAAGTCTAAGAACTTACTCCCAGTGCATTTGCTGTACGATATCAAATATCTTGGAAAAAAAGTTCATTCTGATGAAAAGGGTAGTTCATCTCGCGTTATACTCTTGTCATTTATTAAATCTTTATTTCCTTTTGTTTGTCAACGCACATCCGTTTACAGAATATGCGTAGGTGTAGATAAAAATGGCATGCTTGCGTTTTGTTACAAAATCAAAGTTTTCATATATTTTCATCATATGTCTTTGAATTGATAAAATGAATTGTTTTCTTTTCGCCAGATTCAAACACTGATTCAATAAACAGAAAATATGTTATCATTTTAGAGCAACTTCTCGCACAAAATATAACATGTAGTTGACAGAAAAAAAAATTGTGTGTGTATATATATATGTGTGTGTGTGTGTGTGTGTGTGTGTGTGTGTGTGTGTGTGTGTGTGTGTGTGTGTGTGTGTGTGTGTGTGTGTGTGTGTGTGTGTGTGTTTGGTGTGTGTGTGTGTGTGTGTGTGTGTGTGTGTGTGTGTGTGAATATATACATATACATAAATGAATAAATTTATAAATATTTTTTTCTCTGTTTTTCTTTGCCGGGGGATTCAGTAAATCGAATAATAAGAAGCAAGCTTATTAATTTTGAAGATATTTTTACTATTTGTAAAAAGAAAAAAAGTAATATTGCTACGCCAGTGGGTCTTTGTCTCTGTGCGAAACATGTGTTAACATGAAGGTACCTGGGCAAACATGACACAGCTGGCTGTGAGCGGAGGAGCGGAGGAACAAGCCAAGACGCGGTTGGGTGCTGCTCCTGTGAAGACCTCGTGTGTGCCTTGTGACCTGATATAACTTTGTGTTGCCCTGTTATAAGCTGTATCGTGCAGTGTGACATGCTGGTTTCCCCCTGTATTGTGCCTATAGAAAAGTGTACGGGTAAATAACTTGTGTAAATAAAGGAAAGACTGTCATTTTGTGATTATTTCGTGCCCTGCCTCGCCACTTAGCGTTTCCCCTGTGGTGTGCTGGGACACTGTGGTGTTCGGTGCCTCTTGGAGCTGTTCAGTGTTCACAACCCTGTGTATAGCACGCCGTCTGCCTAGCCTGCCTTGTGTTGGTGGCAGAGAGAGACGAGGCGGTCGGCGTAACAATATTTATAGAAAAGAAAGACCAATACTGGGGGCAGGCATGCTTATAATAAGAACAATATATCGTTATTCAAAACCTTGTCTAATCCCTGGGACAGAGATGACGTATTTATGTGAGGTCCCGGTTTCCTTCGTAACACTCGATTTCTTTTAGCATGGTCTATTAGCTATTGGGGGGTTATTTCATTAGTCATTTCCCAAACATTGACAATATTCGGCCGAACATTTTTAATCGGGTCTGATCCACATTCCTTGCTTGGCCGCGGAAGGACTTCCAGGTGGTTTTAAAAGGTCATCGAACCATTTCGTGACTGCCGTTGACGTGTGTAATGGGCAGTTATCCTGGACGAATATAATTGTTTCTGGGGAGGGCTAAAGGGTGCTGATGGGAGAAATATTTCTAACAATCTCAAAATATTTTTCTAAACTGTATCTCCTTTCTTTTCAGCAAGTTCACCAACCATGCTGAAAATTCACCTCAATTATTATAGGTCACGTGGCCACTCCTCGCCGTTTCGTAGATATGTCCCCTGTCACATCTAAAAAGTAAGTAATGATAGATAATCAGAATATAAAATGTGACGTATAACATATATCTTTATCATATTATTAACTAAGTTTATGATCATCCAGCATTGGAGCTTCCCGTGCGCTCTACACATACTACTGGGCGAACTGGAGGTGATGTTGGGAATGTCGTTTGTTCAACTTCTCTTTGATGACATTCTGTGATGAATCCCATCTGCATGTAGTCATTTTGCGGCTTGTTAGCGGGCTGTAGGTCTTTATGTGAATTTTAGCTGCCCTGGTGAAGGGGCATCCGCAACGAGGGCGATCGTTCAGGGTGCCCTCCTCCTACCACTTTATTCACCTGTATACCATCGAGCGGGAAATACCCGGCTCTCTGGTTATTTCACTGGAAAAGAAAGTACCTTCCCTCATCCCAATGATGCGGCTTCTGTTTGCAATTTCAGATTGTCACATACCATCGGACATAATTTCTTTCATGTTTAGCATATATTAGGACTAGCCGAGGTATGCATATTCAGGAATTTATGAAGATTCAGTGTCATAAAAAGCATCAAATATACGATTTCGTGTTTTTTTTTATTTTCTAGATGGTTCTTCTTTCTTCA
>NC_051396.1:18711232-18718732 GCF_015228065.2 Penaeus monodon | reverse complement strand
TCTTCAGTATATTGTGGTAGAAACTTGCTAAGTGCTAATTGGAAGAATGGAAAAAGTTTACGTGTTTTCAGGATCTTCTCGATCATTTTATTTTGTATATAAACAAGATAACATGTTCCTAAAATAATAGATAACATTAGATTTAATTGCCAAATATTTTTGCGTCTCGAGTACACAAAATATTTCAAAAGACCTAAGAGGCTCATTTAAGCTCTCTAAACGCACTGGAAACCCATTAGATATTTTTTCCTTCTTGCATGATTTTTGTAAGGCCGCGTTGTGTCGTTCTGACATGAATTACACTCATTTTACTCTCGTTTTTGGATATCAGGAATGCGTATTACACACACTCATTTGCACACATAAACACACACACACACACATGTGTGTGTGTGTTTGTGTGTGTGTGTGTGTGTTTATACATATATATGTGTGTGTGTGATTGTGTGTGTGTGTGTGTGTGTTGTGTGTGTTCTGTGTGTGTGTGCATATATATACACATACACACACACACACACACACATGTGTGTGTGTGTATGTATATATATATATATATATATATATATATATATATATATATATATATAATATATATATATATATATATATATATATATATATATATATATATATACATATATAATATATATATACATACATACTATATATATATATATATATATATATATATATATATATATATATATAAATAGATAGATAGACAGACAGATAGATAGATAAATAGATAGATAGACAGACAGATAGATAGATATAGATATATAGATATAACATTTCCCTTCTATAGGCATTGTAGAATTGCGTTTCCTCCTGCTTTAAAAATCCAAAATTAATAATTGCAATTCTTTTTCAAAACAGTATTGTTAACATTACACTCAGTAACCATGATCGCACGGGACAATAGCTATTTGCATTAAGTCTAGAACTTTTTCGCTTGTTTTTTACGAACATAATCTCTCTCTCTCTCTCTTCTGTTAGCGTTTACTCATTCTACAGATATAATATTGTTCTCATGCAAGGGTCTTAGTAATTTTTCATTCTTTCAAGATCACACTGAATTTCCTTTTCAATTTACTTAATTAAGTGATCATATCTGTCAAATAACACTAACATTCAGAAATAAACGCATTTTCGACTCGGTGCCATCTTAAACTAAAACATGATATATAGTTCCATTTATATGATCATAAATTATATTAAATCTGTGTTACAATGTTGAGCCAACATGCGAATGTGGAAAATGCTAATGCATGTATAGCGAGATGGTAGTATTTCAGAGACTTAATATTTATGAGTAAAATTAATATAAGTGAATTTATGCATACATTCAATGTTTCTGTTATTTGTAGATATGCCTTGTATGCGGGGTTTACCATTATTCTATGATTGTATGGTGTTACAATCGTTTCAATAATAAAAATGTTGATGATAGTAACAATGATAAAGATGATTATGATGATAGTGATTATGATAATGATAATGATAATGATAAGGTGATGATGATGATGATGATGATGATGATGATGAGGATGAGGAGGAGGAGGAGGAGGAGGAGGATATAGGAGGAGTATATCAATAATTATTTTATGATTATATTTCTTCGCAAAAATCACGGTATGTTAATTTACATATCTGTAAATTATTGACGCTCTCTAACTTTCGTCTGTGGATCTGTCATTGTCTTACTCATAACATATGGCAGATTAGGGGTTTGCAAATGTTGCCTTCTGGATGATCATAAGTGGAATTATTAGTCTGTGAAGCTATGATCATCATGAAGGAAAAAAACTGATTTAAAATCGAATAGTAAAAACCTGGAAGGCCAGGAATGTGTCTGTGTTGGCCCTCAACGGCAGCTGAGATGAAAATTGGCCCGCGAAGGATTTTGAGTTTGACACCCCTGTTTTAGGCTTTTCCTTCTTATTTTGGTAATTGGAACCACGATTTTTTATTTTTTTCATCAAAGTTATTGTGGGCAATAGAAATGAGCTGAGTAAGAATCTGAATAGTGAGAACACTTCCGTAGCTTGCGAATCAGTCCACATCCCACTCCTCGAAGTTAATCTATTCTACCTTAGAGTAAATAAAATAAGTAAATAAATCATCAAAAAAGGAAAAAAAAAATACATAACCACTCACCAACATTAACACATAAAAAAACTATTCACAGCCACTATTTAACACAAATCCACGTTTCATCTACCCTCATAAAACCCAAGACGTAGGCAAAAGCTACATCATAATCCATTCACAATCTACGCGGGAGTTATGCCAGATGTCCGTAGATTACACATCGGGAGTATAGAAGCGGCAGCCTATGGAGAAAACAGAGGAAGTCGCTAGTTCTTCGGAGAATTAAAGATTCCTGTATTGAAACTGAACTTCTTTAATGATTAATGACTCATACTAGTACTACTGTTGTTGATTTTAACCCAGTTTAAGATTGTTATTATCTTTTTTTTACGTTATTGTTTTTCCCCCTTTTTTCGTCGGGCACTAAAAAAACGCACCTCCACCAAAATATATGAAATTACCAAGTTCGCGCCAGCGTGACGGCCTAGGGGGTAAATCCGCTCCAGATAATTCCGATATAAAATGCTTTAATTCCACTCTGCGTCTCTCCTCGCCAAGCCTAAGCACCGATTTTTACTCTCTCTATCCTTTTTCTCTTATTCTACTCCAATTTCTACTTCCTTTCTCCGCTTCACAACAAAGCTTACCAACATGGTCAGCCTACCCATAAATTAACATCACAATCACCATGTTTTTGTTGCCATCATCATCAAATCATTCTTCTCTTCCTCGTTATCATCCCCATTATCATCACCATTATCATCACCATCATCAGCAGCATCACGATCAATCATCAGCATCACCATCATAATTACCATCATAACCATCATCGCCATCCCCAACATCACATCATCATTACCAGCATCACCATCGCTCTCATCATCATTACCATCACCACCATCACCATCACTGCCATCATCATCACCATCATTACCATCACTATCATCATCATTCCATCGTTATCATCATTAGCATCATCATGACCATCATCATTACAATCATCATCTCTATATCTTCAATATGACCATCATCATCATCATTACCATCACTATTATCATTACTACCACCATCATCATCATTACCATCATCACCATCATTACCATCATCACCATCATCATCACCATCACCATCATCGTCACCATCATCATCCTTATTTGCGCATCATCGGTTCGAATTCAGTGTTCATGCCGACAGTCAGAACATTAGCAATATGTCAAAAATATAAATATGAAATCTACAGGCAAATGGAGAGAAAAATACAATAAACAGAAGATAAATGTTAAGACTCAGAGCTTGAGGAAGAGCAATATGATATTATATGTATATGTATATGTTGAATGCTAAGAGCAATACTTAAGACATCGTATTATTACCCTGCAATATTACTGAATCCCTGTAATAAGAATGTTTTCAATACCATCATCATATCAGTTAATAACGCAAGGGTACAGGGAGAGTTTCGAAATCATGCCAACAGATATAGATCTCGACTTATTGCGGATGTTACCGGAAGGAAGAAGGAAGTAGAGGTGGAGGGGAATGAGGAAGAGAGGAAGAAGAAGAAGAAGAAGAAGAAGAAGAAGAAGAAGAAGAAAGAAGAAGAAAGAAGAAGAAAGAGATGGAGGAAGGAAATCAGGAAGTAGTGAGAAGAAAGGAATGTTTTATATGATGAGATAATTATTAATTCGTGTATAATTGTTTTTGTCCTAGCGATCTTATTTTGCCTTGCACATTTATAAATCCAAGTACACACTGCTTTTACATAAAAGTATATTATACCATATGCATTTTCTTTTGAAGTGATGCTGCCTCGTTCTTTGGCCTAATCTTTCTCGGCTATTTTGACCTCATTTCCCTGTTAATGAAACTCACACTGTACGTTGGCCTGCAGGTAATATACTTAGTTAAATTCAACAGGCATAAATATAATCTAGATTGTTATGGTTTCCAGGTCCTGCTAACACAGTCTTATTATACTTGAGTATTTACATCTAGGTAGAGATTTTTTTTTTCTTGATGTAATATAGATGGAAGGACAGTAAAAGAGTACGGCAGCACAAAATTACACTTTCATTTTAATCCTCAGACTCATATACGCTGCTTGGAATCTCTACTCGTAGCTGCTTTAGAACATATGCGACCGTACTGCCTTTCTGCTCCCTAGTGAAAATGGTATCTTCCTCTATATTAATAAATGAATACTTGGGAGAATATTAAATTCCAGTGTAAATGCACACAGACATCTAGGTTAGTTTTGTGCTACTAACAAGTATATGCACCCGTCTATATCTCTACCTGTGTAGTTCTCTCCATTCCATCCTATGTATATATATGTTTGTGTTGTGTGTGTGTGTGTGTGTGTGTGTGTGTGTGTGTGTGTGTGTGTGTGTGTGTGTGTGTGTGTGTGTGTGTGTGTGTGTATGTATATATATATATATATATATATATATATATATATATATATATATATATATATATATATATATATATATATCTACGGCCACTTTCAGCCGTTGTCGACTTTGGTATTATTGTCTGTACCCACCCCCGTCTAGGCAGATTTGCAAATTCTGGGTTAGTCTTATCTAGATAAGATAGTGATGCCCGACTGCTGCCTTGTAGTTCAGTCCGTTTTTGGTCTAAGGCTATGGGAGTTCACTTTATACAGAACTACTGCTTCCTTGTAGTTCAGTCCGTTCATGGTCAGAGCCTATGAGAGTCTACCCTACACATATCAATCCACTGCCTCGTGGTATCTATAAGATGAAAAGGCTTCGGGAGTCAATCCTGAGGAAAAAATCTGGGGCCGGAGTCCCGAAGGCAATTCATTGTCGCTTGCGACCTTCTGCTGGCAACTTCTGCGACGCCGTTGTTGCCAAACCGTATCAGTCTTTGCCGTTCCTTTGGATCCATCAGCTGCTTGGAGAGAGTGAGCATGCTACATGGGTAACAGCTTGTTCCTCACATTCTTTCACCCAGACATTGACTCTACCTATACGAGAGTTGGTAAAGACAATAATGCCACAGTCGACATAGACTGAAGGTCGATATATATACATATACATATACATATATATATATATATATATATATATATATATATATATATATACATATATATATATATTACCATAAAACAAATCCTGCATGTGCTCACGCGCGCATTGGGCGATGTGCGTGTGCATGAATGCATATACACACCACTTGCGCGCAATGTGCGTGCAGATTTGCACGGATTTGCTAAAGTTGGCCTAGCCTTACCTAGATAGTAGTTCAGTTCAGCCC
Organism: Penaeus monodon; assembly: GCF_015228065.2. Lineage (NCBI taxonomy): Eukaryota > Metazoa > Arthropoda > Malacostraca > Decapoda > Penaeidae > Penaeus > Penaeus monodon. Next base: position 18,713,356 of record NC_051396.1, on the reverse strand, counting down.
GTGTATGATCAAAGGTTATGGGATTTCACTCTATACAAAACAACTGCTGCCTTGAAGTACAGTCCGTGCATGGTCAAAGGTTGTGGTAGTTCACCCTATACAAAACAATCCACTGCCTTGGGCATTATTAGATGAAGATTTGAGCAAGCGATTTGTTCTGGCAATTCTGGCTAGGATAATCCGATATGCGAAGCTTAGCTTCGCCCGGGCTATGCAAAGGGAGCCCGGCTGTGTCGACTACTGCCGACTCGCTCCGTTGTCAGCTGTGCTGACTCGGCTGACCTGTCCTTAACCCGGCCGTGGTGGCCCAGTCCCGCAGTAACCTACGGGAACAATGCAACTTCTCGCCCTGGGGGCGCGAACCGCCGACCCCTCGGATGAGAGGCCGACACGTTACCACTGTTCTAGCCCGGAGGCTTTCTGCGACTCTGTAGCGAACTATCTTCCCGAAAAGAAAACGGGACTATCTTTGAGGGGATCCCAAGCTATTCGTGACAGAGCTGGACGCACGGATCTTCCTCTCGTGGCGACCAGGGAGCAGCACTGACCTTAACGATTACATGGTGCACCCAAAGACATGGAAATAAAAGTGCCTTTCTGTGATTAACTGTGATAAACTGTATTGTAATTCTTATACCAAGATCGAGAGAATACAAGGTCAACTCACGCGCATGTTGTGACGTCATCAGAAGTGGAGCCCACACAGAAAATAGTGAAACCGTAAGTGAAAATGTTAAGTAAAAGAGAAACCGTACAGGCACCACAGTGTTTCTGGGAGACTTACCTATTTCATGTTCTTCAACTGTTAAAAAGGTGGTTCCATTTTGGAAAATTACTCCTGTGGTTTATTTTTTATATATTAAATTAAGAAATCAAATTCCGTAAAGTATGTGCCTAGGCAATTTAAAGGTTAATCTTTGTGTAGAGGGCAAACAAGCATCTAAGTCTATGAATCCATTTACACACAAACAATTATCTCAATGTTTATGAAGAAATGATTTGCCAAACTTTAAAGGATATGGCATGAATTATCGATGATATGAGTATTACCTGCTGAAGAATGACATGCCATATGCTTAAAGTGCACAGGGGATGGATGTTGATGTGCAATGCCCATTTGCCTAATACAACCAAAAAAGTGTTCAAGTCCATCTTGATTAAGTCTGTAAGTCATGATATATTTAACATTATATCGCTGACTTACCAATGCAAATAAGCTGCTTAAAGAAGTACATGACAGAATGATGCCCTTTTGAAATGGATAGAGGCTACCCTTTTCACCAACCCGTATGTTTTTGGCTGTAGTCAGCATTTCTGAGAGAATTTGATTTTGGTATTCCAAATGAATGCCATATGCAGCTTTTGCTTTTTTTTATTATTTGGCGTTCTAGAATTGAATAGGTCAAAGCAAGAATCAACTAATGAAATAAAATTGCTTGTGTCCTGCCAATCTTTGCTCTTAAGAAGATTTTGTTGACCAAAATACTGCAAAGGTTTTGCAATTGTGTTTGACATCAGCTGAGCAGCCAATTTGACATTCATTCTGCTGACTCCTTTAACATCCAAGTGCTTGTATGATATGTTATGGGCTGTCTTTAGATCTGATTCACTTCTCATCACAAGCTCTCGAACACTGCCGCTAGTGATGTTTCTAAAGGGACTGTTGAGAGTGAAACTGTGGTCTTATGAGCTTTAGTAAATGAGGAGCATCAGCAAAAACATAAATTTGTCTATCTGGATGAGCTGGATTTTGGAAGCTGGTATTATTCATATCAATGCCTAGATTGTTCCACAGTTTACCATTGGTGGGGCCAAGATCATTAACCATTGCTACTATTATTATTATCGTTGTTCTGCACCCGGACACTGCATAATGATACGGCATAATTATTTTAGCAACCCATAAATATTATAAAAGAAAACGGAGAACAGTTCTCGACTCCAGTCACACCTCGACTGAGGCCGGAATTTCAACGAACCCTCGGACAGGTACTTCTTGTGACGTCACTGCGCAAAAGACCTAAATACTGGTTAGCTGATGAGTAGACCTTGTATTCTCTCGATCTTGTCTTATACTGCATCTCGTATAAATAATAATAAAAAAACACATGGAAACCGGGGTTT
>NC_051396.1:18696232-18701232 GCF_015228065.2 Penaeus monodon | reverse complement strand
TGCATTAAATGTACCACAGCTTGCCCATGCTTGTGCAGTTAGCCAGGGTGGTAAATAAACGACTAAACTAAAACAAAAATGCCATTATGTATCAATTTAGTGAACACTGCATAATGCTTACGAGGTTCAGCCAGTAAATTTGAATCTCTCTTTTTTATGCATTTTTACTTTCATGATAAAACAATGTTAGTGAACAGCTAGATGTTTTGGCCTTCGAGGGGTTAGGTCTCTCGAGGGACCCCCTACATTTGTAAGCCCAATTATATACATACATACACACACACACACACACACACACAACAAATTATAACTATTATAAATACTATAATAATCATATATATATATATATATATATTATATATATATATATATATATATATATATATATATATATTATATATATTATATATATATAATATATATATATATTATATATATATATATATATATATTATATATATATATATATTATATATATATATATAATTAATATATATATATTCTATTTATATAACGTAGTTCATGTCTGAGCGCGTAGTAGCATCATACTTAATCGTAGTTTATATTTGATGCTCTTGAATGATACGTGTATCCATATCTTTCACGAGATCTGTACTTTTTGGTATCTTTCTTATCTATTTTATCAGTATTACAGCACTGACTTTCTTCTTTTACCGTGTGGGTTTCATGGTTGAGTCCGCCGTGGTCACAGCTCAACTTGACTCGAGTTCTCGATGATTGGCTCTGACATGTGAGTCCGGACGGTCTACTATTCGCACCGTCGGCCTTGACGATCTGGGCTTCCTTTTTGGGTAATTTACGCTCTTTTATCCGCTTCGACCAGTGTTGGCTTTGCCACCAAGTGGCTAGGAGGCAATCGAGGTAAGTTCCTTGCCCAAGGAAAACGCGCCGGCGGTGACTCGAACCCTCGAACTCAGATTGCCGTCGTGACAGTTTGAGTCCGACGCTCTAACTATTCGGCCACCGCGGCCCTGACGATCATGGCTTCCATGATTTTTGGAATTTAAGCGTGTTTGCATTGCTTCGCCATGTGCTTATCAACTACAGTCTTCCCGATAACGCGCGGCGTTGTACATGAACCTCGAATCAGATTGTCGTTGACAGTCTTGAGTCGAGCTCTAACCATTCGCCACCGAGCCATATATATATTATATATATATATATATATATATATATATATATACATATATATATATATATATATATATATATATATATATATATACATAATACTATACATACTATATATATATATATATATAAAATAATATATATATATATATATAATATATATATATATATATATATACTATATACATCATCATCAATAACGGTATGCTCATGTTTGAGCAGCCGTGGACCTCTCCACCATCCTTCGCCACTCAACTCGATCTTACGCTTTTCTTTCCACTTGTACCATCGACAACCGCAAATATCTTTAATGTTGTCGCTCAGTCTTGTCTTCGGTTTGCCTCTTCCTCTGTTTCCTATCACCATCCCTGTCAGCAAGTTTTTCTCAATACTTTTACTTCTCATTACATGACCAATAAACTTTAATTTCCTTTTGTTCAAGATGTCCAACAGCCGGTCTTTACAATTTATTTTTCTCAGCACTTCATCATTCTCTTCTTCTCTGTCCAGCTAATACGCAGTACTCGTCTGTAACACCACATTTCAAAACTATTGATCTTTGTCTTGTCTATCTACTTCAGCACCCAACACTCAGAACCATATGATGAACTAATGAGTTCAATAACCTCAGCTTTGTCCGTAAGGTAATGCTTCGGTCTTTCCAGATGTTATTGAGAGCAATTGCGGCATTTTTGGCAATGGCAATTCTTCTTTTTATCTCCGGTGAATCATCATATGTATTAGTTAAAGAAGATAAGTGAACTCTTTCACATTTTTCACAATCATTCCATTGATTACTATATACATACATACATATATATATATATATATATATATATATATATATATATATATATATATATATATGTATATATACATGTATATATATATAGTATATATATATATATATATATATATATATATATATATATATATATATATATATAATATATATATATATATATATATATATATATATATATATATATTCTATTTACTAATGTTGCAAAACACTGTCGGAAACATAATCGGTGTTGAAGTATATTATTGTTTATATCCTCCACACATGTGCATAAACGTAAAACTTAACTTTTGGGGACATGTCCAGACGAATGAGTGTGCCTGTCGGGACCTATGGAAAGCACAATCAGCATAAGTGAAATGAACGTCAGAAGTAGTAATGCCTGCTGAGCCGGTTCTTTGGACATATTTTGCCATTTCTCTCGTGGCCTCTGAAGTCATCTTCACCTGTGGCCGTCATCAAGGTTGATGGACATGCCCGCTCATCTAGAAAGGTATTTATCACAGGCTTTTTTCATATGAAATTAATTGCAATGACGGATAGCATTGCTGCTAATTGAACAAACTAATAAGGCCATAAGCAATAAGTTACTAATACAGTTTTCCATGAATTTATAATGTCATATTACTCGTGAACACCGAAGGTCATGAAACCTGCAGCTAATGATAAGATTCCCAACCGTGAATCAATGTCGCCAGTAGTAAAAGTCCTCTGAAATATGTAATGGATGATGAATGTTAATTTGTAACTGCCACAAATGCTTTTGATTTTGGATTACTAAAACACGATATCTCCAGTTTCGATTTTCAGTTATGGAAATATGTACTAAGTTATATAATATAAAGACCATGCCTGACATCTTACCATTCCCTGTGATTCAGTATAACTGATCATTATCTTAAATGCATCATACAGGCTACGGTAAATTTCGTTTATATGAGTAATATATATATTTTTTTATTATTATTTCCGATGAATGCAAAAAATATGTCATAATGTATTTGAACACGCACACATTATGTGTGTTCTTGTAAATAAATGCGTGTATACGCTTGAGTATGTGTGTGTATATATATATATATCTATTCACACACACACACACACACACACACATACATAGCCTAGATAGTGTTAAGTGCTAGCATGCCTTCCCACTTGCAGCTGCCACTGTTGGCTAGCCTAGCTCTGCATAAGCCTCCCCTGCCAGGTCACAGCCTCTCCGTCACCGAGACTTTTGCAGTGCCTCCACGTGGCCATCAATGGATACTGGGCACCTTGCGGTCCCAGGCTAAATTGTGGGGGATCTCAGAGCAGCAGGAGGCTCCAGAGATATGGAGCCATGGCCTACAGGTGTGTGGACACACCCTGGCTCCGTACCAACTCCTGCCCCTTAGCCACCTTGGGGTAATTGGGCAGCTCGGGAGAGGTGGGCCTTGCCAGCCCTCCTCACCCCAGATAACTCACTGGCAACACCTAAAATAAATGGATATGCAGCAAGCGAGGCAGGGCTGTGGGTCCTATTGGGAGGGCAAATATCGGGCACAGGATGGGAACAAGAGTTACTTGTCCCACTTGCGCCCCGGCAGGCGCCAACCCACCATGAAGCATGTAGGGCAAAGGCCTAGGGAACCCCACAGGCAGACGGGGGGGGCACAGTCTGCAGACCCTTTATCCAGAGTTGCCGTGCACCCAGAATGACCGCCCCAAGGCCTAACCTCAGGCGAGCCATCCAAGTAGGTGCTTGGAACATATGGTCCTTGCGGCAGGATGAGCAGTTACCTCTGCTATCATGGGAATTGAAGTGGTTGTGAGTTGAGGTGGCTGCCCTCTCAGAGGTGAGAAGACCTGGCAGCGGCATGATCAGTATGGGTGGGTACACCTACTACTGGTCGGGCCACAGCGATGGTCACCACCTCCAGGGAGCTGACTTCAGGCCTCAGTAGTTGAGGTAACACCGGTTGATGAGCGTATTATGACATTGAGACTGAAGCATACTTTTGGCTTCATGTATCTTATTGCTGTATAGGCTCCTACTGATGTTTGCAAACTCGATGTGAAAGAGGTCTTCTATGTCAAACTCTCATCCATGGCAGACAATTGCCCCCGGCAAGATATTCAATAAGGATGCAGTGGCCAAGGAGATCAACCACATTTTTGTTAACAGGTGACCATAAGCTGGTCGTGGCTACCCTACAGGTCCATTTCAAAACTCCCTGTCCCTCCAGTGCCACTCTAAGGTGTATCACTTGGACAGACTGAGGGAGAAAGAATGTGCTCGTGGGTTCACCATGGCAACCTCTGATCGATTCACAGAACTTGGGAACCTGACGGACCCAGTTTATCTGTGGGAGCTCTTCAAAACACTCAAAGCAGCCCAGGAGTCCATTGGCATACACTCTAGGGTACAGCAGAATTCCATCTCCCTGGAGACATTGGAGGCCAATGAAGCATGTCGCATGGCTTGGCTGAGTGGTAATCAGGTCTTGCATCGCTCTCTGGTGCATAGGGCTCATACACTGTTGAGAAGGGACAGGAAACAGTTGATCAGGAATCTTGCTGAGGAGGTTGAAGGCCATTTCTTGGTAAATGAACTTTGCCTTGCCTACTAAGCCCTGAGAAAAATAAACTCGAAGCCCTCCTTGCAGATGACTGCAGTCCACTCAGTGGATGGACAGGTTATCTCAGATAATGTTGGGGTTCATGAACACTGGGCTGAGTATTTTGAGCAGTTGTACTAGATAGACTTGGATGCAAGCAATATCACAATACCTGTGCTGAACCCACCCATCAGCGAGGTACTTCCTACCCTAACGGAGGTTAGGATGGTGATTTTCAAGCTGAAGTGTGGGAGAGCCGCAGGCATATGTGATATCCCTGCTGAACTTCTAAAGGCTGGGGGTGAACCTATGGCTCGGGGCTTGCATGCAGTCTTGACTGCCACCTGGCAGTTTGGTGTCGTTCCCCCTGACCTGTTGAGGGGCGTGGTCATCTCTCTCTGGAAGGGGAAATGGGATCGATGGGACTGTAGCAACTACCGTGGCATTAC
>NC_051396.1:18621232-18631232 GCF_015228065.2 Penaeus monodon | reverse complement strand
TCTTCCTGTCAATCAACCCTTCGATGTAATCAGCTTCATATCTCTTCCGGTCCTTTTCTCTTCTTATTTTTTATTTTTCAAACTGTACCTTTATTGTTGTTGTTGTTGTTTTTATTGTTAGTGTTGTTTTATCATTGTTATTATTAATGATAATCATTATTAGTATTGCTGTTGTTACAATAGCCGTTGCCATATTGTAGCTACCATACTGTAAACTGGTAATACACTTACTTGTTTAGTTTTGTGACTGCGTTTATATTCCGATTTGTAAGATTTATTTATCTGTGATATATGTCTCCTCTTCCTCATATAGATGAACTGATATGGTGTTCATGTTATAAAAGAGAAAAAAATCTTCACGTACTTACCGAGGTTGGGTACGTGATTTGGAAACACATGGGTATTTATTTTAGTCTGTATAACGTTATTTTAATACAAAGCATTGAAAGCGTAAGATCTACTCCCTTTTCATTCAGATTAGAACATAATGATTGTAATGAAATCAAGTGTTGAATAGAGAATAGAGGAATGTATTATAGATATATAAAATAATAGATAAATAAATAGTGAAAAGATAAATAAAATAAATAGATAAATAAGGTATAGATAATCAATGCCAAATTCCGTGAATAGATAATGACACATCTATTTCGTGTCAAATTCAGATCCCAATAAATTTTTAAAAAATGCTTAACCTCTTATTTCTATTGTTTAACCTGATTACATACATATATAAGCATATATAAACACACATACACAAATATGTGTGTATATATAATACATATATATACATATATATATACATGTACATGCATAAATATATATAAACATATATATATATATACAAATATATATACACACAGAGGGAGAGAGATATACAATCAGAAAAGGTATCGTTTACCCAAACTAATATGAAAAATCGACGAAATGATGTGGAATACCGAAGCAAGCCATTTAGCACCGTAATCCTGCGAATGGAGGTTTTGCGATATAGTAACATTATGTGCTAGAGTCATTAAAAATAGTAAAAGCTATGTTTGAATATCTGTATGTGGAAAAAGAAAAAGCAATAGAAGAAGAATATCGAGTGGCAACAAATGCGCAGTCAAAAAAAAAAAAAAAAACGGAAAGTAAGGATGACCGCAATTGAGAACCGAGAGATGGCGCTGACTGAGGATATATTTCCGTTGAAAATTACATTTCCCTCAGCCAAGCTTAGCAAAACATTGAGGTAAATTTTCCGACTATAACAGTCGGGTCTTCCCTGACAATATCTATATCATCAGATTTGTTCTCGTGTGATGAGAACGAATCCTTTCCGTCGCATTCTCCGGCCGACAGTAGGGGGGACACAAAAAACGCTTAAAATCGGATAGTGAAACTCTACGGACGTCCCCGCCGCCTTTGAAAGTCTAAGGACCGACGCGTCAACTTTCGGGGAAAACTCTACGGGAAATCAAACCCATCGTTCGTAAAAAAAAAAAAAAATGGAGTTTCACATAATCCAGCTCCCCCGTGGTAATCGTAAATTGCGTCCTAACCAATAAACCAACCTAACTTTAACCCTGTGGGATTTATACACTACGATCTATATATTCCCTACCCTGGGAGTATTATATTTGCCTGGACAACCCGTGGCTTTAATGAAATACGATCTATATATTCCCTAGCCAGGGGGTTCTGCCCCTTGACCCCCAGGGTAAAACCACATACCTTTATATAGCGAAACACCGAACGTTTCTTCGCTTCTGTCTATGGTCAGAATTGCTTGGTTTCTCATAACTTTTTTCGGCATTTGGGGCACTTGGTGGGCTTAAATGTCAGGCTGTGATAGATACTAATGTCTATTTGTTCTGTATATCCACTATATGCCTTTAAAATAATCGACGCAACATAATTAAAATTAAGCATTTCTCACCAGCTTATCTCAACGAATGGCTTTGCACGGCCTGTCAAATCTCCCGGTGGCAAAACGTGCAAGCGCACAGCGTTATTGTACAGAATAACATGAATAATTACCAAAACACGTAAAATAATATAATACTAAAAGAACGCATTACATACATCAATTCGGGAAAAAAACGCTGTTATTTACAAAATAATCGTTCTCACAAGCGCGTAGCAACCCATAGACTACTTGATAGATCGCAGTAATGAGTTACGCGACAAATTTGTTTTGGTCCTCGCAACGTAAACATGGATGGGGACAGAAAATAAAAGGGTCTTCTCTCTTCTCTGTCCTGTATCTCCCTTATCTTCGGTTTGTGCATCTTTTGCCATAGATGGAAAGTGGCTTAGTTTTCGTCAAGGTAACCACTCCATACATTATTTTTTACGGTTACCCTGGTTGTCATGCACGGAAAGTTTTCAGGGATTGATTTATATTGAAGTTCAAGGGAACATTGTTACATAACGACTATTTAACAGTTTATTTCAGTAAAACGAAAATATAAATACATAGACAAAACAAGCATTTGAACGCATGCTTCAAATACCTGGTTCAATAGTCTCGGTCCTCGAATATTGTAATAAGATAGTCAACATGGCAACACTACTGATTGCACACACACACACACAACACAGCGACAACTACACACAACACACACACACCACTCCAACAACACCCACCATATATATTATATATATATATATATATAATATTAATTATATATATTACTATTTTTTTTTGTTTTTTTTTTTTTTTTTTTTTTTGTTTTTTTTTTTTTTTTTTTTTTTTTTAAGATAGGCTTATAGATAGATAGATACAGATGAAAATATAAAAATACAGATACAGATATCGATATAGGTATAGACATGGATATTTAGAAATTAGAAATACAAGTGCAATAGTGTGTGTACACATTTAAAAAAGATGCAAACACAAGAATACAAAAATAATCGGAACATTAGAAAGAGTCGACGTAAATTGATACAAACATGGTTAATAGATATTGATACCACAGGGACTAGACCTGAATCAGTTCACAGGAGGCAATCCAAGGTCAAATGATCCTGGAAAAAAATATGGAGTAAGGTCATGTGAATCCCACTGGTGAACCGAAATTTAAACAAGATGTTTCTTTAAGATCGATGCCAACTTTGAAAAATAACTCGTTTATCAACAGATAAGGGTCTGCAGTATGTACTTGTCTAAACTAATAATAACAGCAGTTATAACAATATATGATAATAATAACAACAACAGTTATGATATTATGTTATAATAGTAATAATAACAACAGTAATATCAATATATGGAGAATAACAACAGCTGTTAATAAATGCAACGAAAATTAAGCGTCTCTCGTCGCCGTGATCTACCACCCGACACCCTGTTTGCGTTTCTCTCCCGGCGTAGAGGAAGACAAACATCTTGAGCTATTTCGCGCCGTAAACAAGCGATAGAATGAGATTAAGGCCTATCATTTATGCATAGCTTAGATCAGAGTGCAAGCTCCCGGCGTCACATCCTGTTAAAACCAGACAGTGCTGATTAATTAATTAATCTTCAACCTCGGAGGCTTTGGTAGGGTGGATGTACCTGTATATTGTAGTTTCCGTGGACAGGACGTCCACGGAAACTACAATATACTATTGTTTACCAAGAGTATATTTTCATTTTATTTGATTTTTTTTATTTATTTCTTTTTTTTTTTGTCTATTTTAAATGCAGAATGATGACTAGTGTAATGATAAAGAGATTATTCTTCTAACAGTAATGATAATGAATCTTCAATATGATGATGATGATGATGATAGTAATGATAATAATATTTAATTACAATAATAAGATACCACTAATAAACAACAACAATAATTATAATAATGATAATAACGTATTGATAATAGTAATACTAATGGCAATACTAGTAATTATTATAACGATAATAGAAATGGCAATGATCATGAATATAATGACAATGGTAATGGTAATGATCATAATAGTTATAACGATTATGATAATTATAATAATAATAATAATGATTATCACTGTTAGTATCATCATCATCATCATCTTCATCACCATCATTATTATTATGGTTATTGTTATCATTATTACATTGATAGTTGTAATAATAATGAGGAAAATCATAATAATAATGTAGTAATAATGATGATAATAAAGATGATGATAATGACAATATTTATATTAATCATTGTAACAATAACAGTGATAATAATAATAATAATAATAATAATAATAATAATAATAATAATAATAATTAATAATAATAATAATAATAATAATAATAATAATAATAATAATGATGATGATAATAATAATGATAATAATGATAATAATAATAATAATAATAATAATAATAATAATAATAATAATAATAAAAATATTGATGACGATGATTAAGATGAAAACGATGTTGTTGATGATGTTGGTATAGATGTTGATGATGATAAGAATAATAGTAATTATAATACTAATAAAAATAATAATAACCATAATAACAGAAACAACTGCTACTTTAGCAGTTATAATACTAATAAACTTAATACTAACAAACATTATTATAGAATGAAGAAATCCAAAGAACACACACAGTACATGTTCATAGTTTCATTTCACATGATTTCCTAAATCAAGGATGATTATAGTCCATTACTAACGAAAATGATAATAATAATAGGGTAACTGTATGAGAGATGAAGTTAGTTCATAAAATTAAAATGAAGGAGAGCGAAAAATATCAACAAATCCATTTAGATTTAAGAACCCTTAATTAGACTAAATGGAGCTCAAGGGACAAAAAAATGTATACAAAGTCCAATTTGGTATAGCCTCTTCTCCCTCCGACCTTGGCCTTTTAAATATATCTTCAAGAGTAACAAAAGAGGGAGAAGAAAGTGAAAAAAGAGAAAAAAAAACTTGTAGTACTCCCCAGATTTGGGGCTTGAGAAAGTCAAGCGTATTAAAACACTGTGTCTCGTTAAACTGAAATCCAAAAATGATTCACAGTCGTAGAAAGTTAGCATAAAATATCGTTCACGGTCTGGTAAGTATATAGATATAAATAAACAGACATGAAAAATTATGATCAACAAATAAATAAAATTAGGAAATGAAGAAACTACTTTATATGCCGTTACGAAAACCAAGGAGTATCGGAGTGTTAGCACGTTAGCTGTGTGCCTCCAAGACGAGGAAAGCGCTGCCTTTAATTATCGGAAGACTCCTCAACGTCAGTGTTATCGAAACCACTTCGACTTGAACTTTTGTCTATCGTGCCAGTCTAAGTAAACGAAACAGCCTTTAAACTCTTGGGAAAGGAACACTACACTTTACATTAGATATACTATTAAGCCACAAGATGAGCTGTAGAGGGAGGCTTGATTAATCCGCACACATTCTTATGTTCCGCAACAAGGAAACTGAATTAATCTTCCGTCGTTCTGTGCAATTATGAAATGAAAGATTCGAAAGAAACAACACATATGCAACGAACATACCAGGTATATACAACATTTCATATATAAAATAAATATAATAATATTTTTTTTTATTATGACAACAAATCATTTTTGCTCGACAGCCGACGTATGTTCGTAAAGGAACGCATTCTAAGCCGCGGCAAGGATGAAGTAGAGTGGCCAGTTCTTTGCCTGGGCTGTGACCCCAGATACTAATACCAGTACTCAATCACGGCAGAATCGAGTGAAATTGGCTGGCTGGGCGCGAACCCGTGACCTAGTAATTCCAATGCCAATGCACTACCTCTGAACTTAGACATCCTCTATTATAACTGTTGCGATTTTAGTATATACCTCACTTTAACTGCAATTTGATTCTTTCTCATACGAATCAATAAAATTGTTAACGGCACACTTTTACCCAATATGGCTTCTTTTATAACGTGCTCTCTACTTTACACACAATGGACTTAATTACTGGGATCAAACACACTGTGGGATATCATATACTATGTTTAAATTATCATTTACAGGTACGTAACTTTTTTATAGGCGCTGGGTAAAGCTGCAAAAACAGGAGGATGAGTTAAAGTGTGGACTTTTTGTTTGTTTGTTTGTGTGAAGTAAATATAAAGCTATGTCTGATAACACTGATTTTTTTTTTTTTTTTTTTTTTGTGGCAATAAATGGCAGGGCAAAATATGTTTCAGTAGGAAAAAAAAAACTTGCACCACCCCGCCTCCACACACACACACAACAAAAGTTTCTTGCCATTTAATATTATGTTATCTCAACTGAGTACTAATATCACTGTTTTACTTTTAGCATCGCTACTTTCAATACTTTAATATACAGAAAAAAATATATTGTTTTTGTTGAAATCATTGTTTATTATTATCGATATTATTGCCATTCTTACATTTTTTTGTTGTTGTTCAATATTATTATCTCCATCATCATCATCATCACCATGATCATCATCTCCACCATCATCATCACCAGAAAGTTCTTTGTCATCATCAGCATTATACGTTTTGTCAGTGCTTATAACAACACTAATAACAATTATTAACAAAAGTATCGTGAATAAAGGTCTGATATGTTGTTCACTTGTTATTAGAGAACGTTTACGAAGGGGGATACAAACACACACGCACACACACATGAGCTCATACACAAAATAATACTTATATACGTACATACATATATACATGCACGCACTCGTACATACGTATATTCATACATACATACATATAAGAATACACACATACAGACCGACAGACACATACCCACACTCACATATATACATACATTCACACACAACATACACATATAGATTAATATAGAGATGTATGTAAACGCAGATATAGATACCTAAGGAACACAAAGATCTTTATTCTTGGAAGATTTTTCCGGATTCCATATTAATCCAGGCAAGGGCCCAACTCTCCCTCTTATGCAGGCAGTTTCACCTTCCTTAAAGTTATCGAAGGCCCCAAGTTCTCTCGCAATTGCTCTTTCTCTGTTGCTGCGGGCCGCCTGCATAACGAGGGGTGTTAATTTATAGGAATAGTGAAAAATAAGATAAAGATGTGGAAAAGGGAAGCGAAATGACGATGACTTTTGTTATAGATACTCGTATTTGCGATGTGTTAATAGGAATTGCTATATAAACTGGAGTTCATAGGGTTTGTGTGTGTGTGTGTGTGTGTTTGTGTGTGTGTGTGTGTTTGTGTGTGTGTGTGTGTGTGTGTGTGTGTGTGTGTGTGTGTGTGTGTGTGTGTGTGTGTTTGTGTGTGTGTGTGTGTGTGTGTTTATGTGTGTGTGTGTTTATGTGTGTGTGTGTGTGTGTTTTGTGTGCGTGTGTGTGTGTGTGTGTGTGTGTGTGTGCATATAGTATATTTTGCGCTCTCATCATTCCCCCTTTTCTCAGATAATTTTTTGGTCTGGTAATATCTTGTTGCCGCGTTGAACCACCGAAGACATAAATAAGATATGCTAGTAGAAGTCCATACAGACTAAATTGCTTAAGGAAATATGAAAAGTTTTGCTGCATCTCCATAGTCGTGAATTGACGGCACAGCTGCTCGTGCTCAAAGTGACAAAGAAACTTTAAATTGAGTTGATATTTTTATCATTATTATCACTATTATAATCATTACTATTGTCATTATTATTATCAAAATGATCCTTGTTACCACGAGATGTTTCCTAAAAGAAAATTAATATTTGACTGACTAAGGTTACGAGAAGAATGATTAAATAAGTAATGAAACATATGGAACGAAGTGAAATGAACAAATGATAGCAATTATTGATGCCATAAATTTGCAATATTTGTTAGTTCTTAGATAGTTAATTAGTCTCAGTCTAATAAATTTTAAAGAGCACAAACAGACCCGGATCCTCTTTTTACATTGTATCGTTAATAACACCTTATTTCATTACTATACCTCCCCCTCCTCTCTCTCTCTCTCTCTCTCTCTCTCTCTCTCTCTCTCTCTCTCTCTCTCTCTCTCTCTCTCTCTCTCTCTCTCTCTCTCTCTCTCTCTCTCTCTTCCTCTCTCTCTCTCTCTCTATCTATCTATCTATCTATTCTTATATATATATATATATATATATATATATATATATATATATATCTTTCCATCTCACTCTCACTCTCTCTTTCTGTATCTCTCTCTTCCTCCCCGTTCTCTCTCTCTCTCTCTCTCTCTCGCTCTCTCTCTCTCTCTCTCTCTCTCTCTCTCTCTCTCTCTCTCTCTCTCTCTCTCCTCTCCTCTCTCTCTCTCTCTCTCTCTCTCTCTCTCTCTCTGTCATTCTCCTTTTTTTTACCAGCCAGCCACTAAATTCAGCTGTGATTTTTCTTTTGATTCAAAGAAGAGTTTGTTGCCATGGACTGAATATTCGAGAATTCCCTAACCGTATAATCACAGAATGAAATAAACTAAAGGCAGAGACAAAAGAAGCAGTATAATAATGATCATTACGATGGTAAAGATAATGATAACGATGATGCTAATGATTACTGTGATGAAAAAAAATAATGATGACTATAACGGTCATTAAAGCATTGATAATAAGGATAGTGATTGTTATAACTGTGATGATAATGTCATTGATAGTTACAATAAATACAATAGCCAATGACAATATAAAAATGATAGCGACAATAAAGAAGTTAATTAACAGTGATAGCAAAAATAATGGTAATGATACTGATTATAGTAATATTTTCATAAGAAAAGATAATTATATTTAAGATAATAATAATAACATTATTGATAATAATAAAAGATAATAACAACAATAATAATAACAATGGTAATTATCATAATGGCAGTAACAGTAATAACAAGACTAATAATAATAACAATAAAGATAATGATAATGATAATAACAGTGATAATAATAATCATAATAATACTAATAACAACAACAATGATATTGATAATGATAACAATAATGACAATGATAAAATAATAATAATAACAGTAACAAGAATCATGATAATGATAATAATAACACTAATGATAATGATGATGATAATGGTAATTATAATGATAAGAACAATGCTAATACTAGTAATAATATTGATAAAAATAGTAATGCATGATAATAATAAGAAGAATGATAATTATCATTATCCTTATTATAATAACTGTAGTAATGATATTAATGATAATAATGATAAGGATATAATTATAAGGATAGTAATAATAATAATATAGATAATAAGAGTAATAACAACAATAAAATAATAATAATGACAATAATAATAATGATAATAATAATAATAATAATGATAATGAAATAATAATATAAAATAATAAGGAAAAGAAGAAAAAGAAGAATATTGATAATAATGAGGATGATAATAATAATAGTAATAACAACATCAATGATAATAATAATAATAATAATAATAATAATATATATATATATATATATATATATATATATATATATATATATATACATATATATATGTATATATATATATATATATATATATATATATATATATATATATATATATATATACACACCACACATACACACATATATGTGTGTGTGTGTGTGTGTGTGTGTGTGTGGTGTGTGTGTGTGTGTGTGTATGCGTGTGTGTCTTCGTGTGTGTGTTCATGTGTTCATGTGTGTGCATGGACACATGTGCATGAAAGACTAGTGAGAAGTTGTGATCTGGTTGGACGGGAGAATTCAGTGCAAGACATAATAGGATCTTCCGGCGAAGGTCGGCGATGCATGTGTGTGTGTCTGTGTGTTTGTTTATGTGTGACTGTTTATTTTTATTTGCTTGTGTGTGTGTGTGTGGTGTGTGTGTGTGTGTGTGTGTGTGTGTGTGTGTGTGTGTGTGTGTGTGTGTGTGTGTGTGTGTGTGTGTGTGTGTGTGTGTGTACGAGGTACGCGTGTGTCCATATAATTATGCCCGTGCGTATATCCTTGAAAATCGAACCAATGTTTAATTCCTAATCACATGCCATACGCCCTTTTAAACGAAAAGCTCCATAAGACGAAGCCCTCCCGAAACGCTCAGAGCTCGGCATTCGTGGAC
>NC_051396.1:18606232-18616232 GCF_015228065.2 Penaeus monodon | reverse complement strand
TAATGCTCTTAGTGACTTCGAGGTTCTTGCCACAGGCATTTACCAACTGAAAAGATTCTTACAGGCACCCAAAATCCTGGATCCTGGTCTTGGACCAGGAGACCTCTAATCCTAAGGGCTTCGCTTCATTGTTAAATACATCAAGAGTCATCACCAGAGATTCCAGGGACTCAGAAAGAACATCAACAATCGTCAGCAAAGCCAAGATTATTGACCTTGATGTTGCCTAGTGTTCATCCACAGTGATTTTGGATAGAAGTTTTATCTCATATTCAGTCTATGCAAGTGTTGAAAAGCCTTGCACAGCCTTGCCCCATGCTTGAATTAATAGGAAAGAAGCTCGAGAAGCACCCCTATACTTTACAGCACTTACAGTACCAGTAAATAGGTTTGCTATTAATCCAATAATTCTTGTTGGTAATTCCCCTAAGTCTTAGGATCTACCATAGTGATTTACGGTGCACCGAATCAAATGCCTTCCTGAGGTTGATGCCAGCTGCAAGCAGCCCATGACCAAACAAATGACAGCATTTGACAAGGATTCAAAGCGCTAAGATACAGTCTATTGTGGACTTGCCAGGAGTAAATCCATTGCTCTAGTCTCTGATACCTCAGTACATGGTCTTGTATCTGTCTCAGAAGAATATGAAGCAAGAACCTTGCCTGATGCCACAGTAGTTGCTGCAGTCCCAATGATCCCCTTTCCCCTTCCAGAGAGGGATGACCACATTCCTCAGATAGTCAGGAGGAATGGTACTGAACTGCCAGATGGCAGCCAGGGCAGCATGTAATCCCCATGCCATAAGGTTCACCAACAGCCTTTAGCAGTTTGGCAGATATACCACATATTCCCACTGCTTTGCCACCCTTCAGCATAGAGATTGCCTTTTAGCCTCAGTCAGGGTAAGGGGTTCTTTGTTGAAACAGCTGCTGAAAATATTCAACCCAACGTTCTCAAACTCCAACGTGATCTGAGATGATCCATCAATCCATTCAGCAGACTGCAGTTGTCTGTGAGGAGGGCTTGAAGTTCAGCTTTCTCAGGGCGTGGTAGGCTGGGAGAAGGCATTAACTAAGAAATGGCCTTCGACCTTCTTAAGATTCCTAATAATTCCTTGTCCCTTCTCAACAGTGCACACCAAGGAATGGCACCCACTTGCCATTTAGTTGAGGCATGCGACCTGCACCTGTGGCCTCTAGCATCTCCTGCGAGATGAAGTTCTGCCGTGATCTTGGGCATTTGCCGATGGACTCCTGAGCTGCGTCAAGTGTTTCACACTTGAAGGAGTCCCAATGAGCTACAGGGTCTATCAGGTTGGCGAGTACTGCGATTTGAGCTGCAGCAAACTTCCATCCCCCTTAGTCTATCCACATGAAACAATCAAGGGTGGACACTGGAAGAAGAGGGGTTTTTGAAATGGACCTGAAGGGTAACCACTACTAGTCTATGGTCGGTAACACAAAACTCAGGACTCTGGTAAACCCTGCAGTTCAGGAGGATCCTCCAACGAGTGCTAACAAGGATTTGGTCGATTTCTTTGATCACAGTACCCATGTCACTATACCATGTCCAGCAATACGGGTAGGAGCACAGATACCAGGAGTGAGAAATCCTCATTCTCTAGCAAAGTCCTGGAATAGGAGGCTATTCTCAGTGCAGGAATCAGCTCTCATATCCAGTTTGATCACAACCAGATACCACATTGAAATCTCCCAGAACAACGTGAATGACAAATATTTGCCACAGATGCATCTAGTTTGCAAATATCAATAGAAGTGTATACACAGCAATTGGAGACATGTTGCTTAAAAACATGTTCCAGTTTCACTGATATTATATGCTCATCAACTGGAACATCTTCCACTACCAAGGGGTGGAGACGGCTGGAGATGTCTATAGCTACCCCATGGAGATGGTGACCAGTAGTGACCGACTAGTAGTAGGTGTAACCACCCACACTGATGGTGTTGCTGCCAGGTCTCCTCACCTCAGAGAAGGCAGCTACCTCAACTCTCAACCGCTTCAATTCCTTCAATATCAGAGGCAATCCATCATCTACAAAGAATGGATGTTTCAAGCTCCTACCAGGACAGCCCGTCTGAGTGACTACCCGAGGCTCGGGTGGATGCCACCTCTGCCATCCCCGCCGACGTTGCCTCGTATGAAAAGGGTGGCAGGGTTTGGGGCCCAACATCCACTTGTGGGGATGCCATAAACTTTGCCCCAGAGGTCTCACATTGCATCGGTGGCTGGCAGGACTCAGCTACTCCTATCTGGTACTCTGGCAGTCGCCCTCCCAACAGAACCCACAGCCCACCTCACTTGCTGGGTAGGAGGTGCTATGCACCTTCCTCCAGCATTTCCATTTATATGAAACGCTACCGGTGTTTTTACTTAGGGGAGGAGACCTAGCAAGGCCCTTCTCCCCAGAGTCGTCCATTTACCTGAGTTGTTATGGAGCCAGAGTGCGACCACACGCCGGTGGGCCTCCTGCTGCTCCATGATCCTCCACAGTTTAGCCATGAACCGGAAGGCACCCAGTTTCCCTGGGTGGCCACGAGGAGACACTGTAGAGGTCTTGATGATGAGGCTATGAGCTGGCAGGGGAGGCTTATGCACAGCTACTCCCTTTTCCGAGCCAGGCTAGCCAGCGATGGCAGCTGCAACATTTATCAAGAACCACCACACCACCGCTTCACCTGCAAAATGAGATTGGCGCATTTAGATCAAAACTTTATCAGAATATCAAAATTCAATAGAAACCTTATTCATTTTAATTTATGACACAGTTATCCGCATATATTATCTATCATTATTACTCATAGTATCATTATACTCATGAAAATTGTGATAACGTCAATGACAATACCAACACTGCGATACTGACGAAATGGCGACAGTAATGATGACGATGATAATTTGGTTATAAGAGAAACACCCATAAGGAATATAAGTAAAGATATAACATGTGTTGATGTGAAAACGGAAAGTGAAACTAAATAAAGTCTTATCCTATATCTGAGAAGGAGAGAGGGGGGAGAGTGTGTGTGTGTGTATGCGTCTATGTGTACGTGCACACACACACACACACACACACACACACACACACACACACACACACACACACATACACACACACACAAACAACACACACACACACACACACGCACGCACACAGACTATATATATATATATATATATATATATATATATATATATATATATATATATTTATACACACACACACACACACACACACACACACACACCTATATATATATATATATATATATATATATATATATATATATATATATATATATATATATATTTATATATATATATGTGTGTGTGTCTGTGTGTATGTGTGTGTGTGTGTGTGTGTGTGTGTGTGTGTGTGTGTGTGTGTGTGTGTGTGTCTATATGTGTATATATATACATATACATGTATATGTATATATATGTATATGTATACATGTGTGTGTCTGTGTTTGCGCCCGAATCGTAAGATATTTCAAAACAGAGAACGAGAGAGAGAGAGAAAAAGGAAGTGGGGGAGGGATAGAGAGAGACAGAGACAGACAGACAGACAGACAAACAGAAAGAGAGAGAGAATACGTGA
This sequence comes from Penaeus monodon, assembly GCF_015228065.2. Classification (NCBI taxonomy): domain Eukaryota; kingdom Metazoa; phylum Arthropoda; class Malacostraca; order Decapoda; family Penaeidae; genus Penaeus; species Penaeus monodon. The sequence continues at coordinate 18,612,609 of NC_051396.1, read as the reverse complement.
AATCATACCAGAAAAATATATATACACAATTTCTTAAATATTTTCATACAAAGAGTAAGAAAACAAAACGTTTCTCAAAATATTTTCAAGTTAAACACACAGAGGAAAGCCCGCTGCATACATTAATTTCACGGGGCTTGCGTTCTGAAACCACAAGAGAATCTCCTAAAAGGTTTATTATGTAACAGGTCGTGAAATAAGGTGTTCATGAGACGCGATGTCGTTGTAAGCAGGCTTTAGGTTCTAGTTCACGAATAAAAAAGAATCCTCAAAACTTCTTTGTTTATGAACAGGCAGAGAAGAGAAGAAAAAAAGCATGCATGCGTTTCTCAAGACCTCGTAAGTAGCTTGTGAGTTCCCTCATATTCTCTAAAATTCGGGTCTTATCTATCCCTGTTTTTTTTCTGTTAAAGGACTCACCTGTTGGATGAAAAGGATCACTACGTCGTCTGTGTATTGTGTAAGAGACTGGAGAATAAAGATTTAAAGTAGTTTCCGTGTCATTTTCGAAACCTTTAACGAGAACACCAGAAATGGCGCTGAAAATATTATGTCCACCTCCCTTTCATGTTCTAATCTGCGATTCCCCGTCAGATCTCATTTGTTTTTTAACCTTGTGAATTGCAGCATATCATAAGGCCCATTTGTGATATAATTCTGTGTGTATTTGCGTGTACTTTAGTTACTGGGGTCTGTAGTTGCCATGGCATTGGAAAGAGATAATTTGCAAAACGATTGAAAAGCGTAATGTCTGTAAATGTCTGAAATTCAGATTACGTCACTCTTTGGGGGTATTAGATATCGGAAGTATATATAGGTTTATCAGGTATACATTTAATCAAGAACAATAATGAATAAAACGAATACGTCTAGATACACAATCAATCCACTAGAGTCAAGCTTAAATGTCACTCACTAGAAATGAAATTAGAGCGAATACAAGGCATTCAAATATATGCAATTGGCAAAGTATTTCCCTTCGATTAAATTGACGAAATCGGCAACGTATCTCTAATCAAATATGCTCTTGTCTCTTGCATTTCCACCTCGAAGCTGTCTGTTGCCTTCCCCGATTCACAAGCCTTTTAGTGGTACCTTGATAATACTTTTAGAAAAATACAAGCAAGCAATTTTGACCACAGTTCATTTGGAGCAAAATGGCTAAAACTTGCACCTATAAAAGGGAACGATCTAAAAATCAATCTCAAATCTAGTTAACCATATCCGAATCTGCATATGTTAAATGTTCCCCTTTTCCCTGTAACTGCGAGGGCGACGGAATAAGATTGCTCTCGGAAGAAATGAAACGGCGAGGATTTAGTGAACATTTTCCAGAGCAATTAGAGTACAAATCAATTCACTTACTTTCTACCTCTCTCTCTCTATCTATCTATCTATCTATAACTATATATCTATCTATCTATCTATATATATATCTATCTATCACTCTATCTATCAGTCTATCTATCTATCTATCAATCTATATACATATCTCTATATATCTCTATCTGTCTCTATTCATCTGTCTTTCTATTTCTCTTTTTCTATCTCTCTCTCTCTTTTATCGCTGTCTCTACATATCAACAACAACAACGATAATGATAATAATAACAATAACAATAATAAAAACAATGACATTAACAATACAAATCACGACAATAATACCAAAAGCAACAACAACCGTAACGAATCCCGCCGCTGCACCCCACTCCCAATGGCTCCCTTCCTAAGACCATAGGAATAAGGTCATCAAGGACCTACAAGTGTGCGTCTTCGCGAGTCGGCTTCGTCCTTGACTGCAGGTTCTCAGCGCCGTGATTTGAGACACTCGGGTTAGCTGGTTCAACACGAGGGGGGACCGGGTTTAGAGCACGTTTGAGGTTGGACGACCACAAAACGTTTATTGCGTGTTTTTGTTTACCCTTGTGATGATTGGTGTTGTCATTATGATTGGTGTTATTGTTAGTAGTTGTTGTAGTAACAGTTGGAGGAGAAGTAGCAGCGCTATTGTTATTAATATTGGTAGTATCGTTATTATCATTAATATTATCATTATTATCGAAATTATCATCAGCGTCGTCATTATTACCACCGTTATTATTGTTATTGTTTTATTATTACTGTTGTTAGTATCATTATTAATAATGTCATTATCATTATTATTATTATTATTATTATTATTATTATTATTATTATTATTATTATTATTATCATTATTATCATTATTATCTTATTATTATTATTATTATTATTATTATTATTATTATTATTATTATTACATTATTATTATTTTCACTATCATCATTACTGTTAGTGTTATTAATGACATTATTATTATCGTTGTCGTTATTGCTACAGTTGTTATCATTATCATCATAATTTTTATAATTTTTGTTGTTATAGTTGTTATTATTATTATTATTATTATTACTGTCATTGTCATCATCATTATCGTCATCCTCATTATCATTATTATCATCATTATTATTATTATAATAAGATAGATAGCTAGAGAGAGAGAGAGAGAGAGAGAGAGAGAGAGAGAGAGAGAGAGAGAGAGAGAGAGAGAGAGAGAGAGAGAGAGAGAAGAAGAGGAAACAGAAAAAGGGAAGAGAGAAAGGAAATTGAACTGGTGAAGAGACATGAACAGGGGATCATGCAAACTTGTGAACATCATCCAAATTGATCTATACTTACTCTCAGGCAACATTACAGATGCCAAAGTAAATAGAGATCAGAATGCAGTATTTCTCATTAGTTACAAGCCCCAAAGCTTGTGAAAAACGATAAAAATTTCGCAGACAAATTAAATTCCTTTTTTTTAACAAGGAAGGGCATTAATTTGAATTATGAGATGATTATCCAAAGCATTTTCATGATATTTTCTTAGAGATAATTTAGCTAATGCGTAAATGATCGTCAGGATTAGATTCCTCATATTATTAGTAAAGAAACTATTGTTACAAGTAGATAAAAAAGGCACAATCATAGATCCTTTACTGTATGGTTGAGACATGAAAAAGACTATGTGCATAGAAATTATATCAAATATGAGAGAGAGAGGGGGGAGGGAGATAGAGAGAGAGGGAGGAGGAGAGAGAGAAAGAGAGATTTCTTTTTTTCTAATCCATGCTAAGAAAAAAAAATGTAATCAAATTAAACCGAACTGGCAACAACGTCTCAACGGTATAAAAGGAGGAGAGAAGGAACGTCGGGCAGCCACAAAACCTTTGCGCTGTCTACAACAAGCACAATGGAGGGACTGTTATTGTGTGAGTAAATAGGATAATACTAAGTTTTTAGAATACTAGGGCATTCCCTGCATTTTGTAGGATTCTCTTTATTGCTGACAGATATTTTTTATTATGGTTTATGTTACGATTTATGTAATCACTGTTCCTGTAGAGTAACTTGTCAGTTCAAAGTTATTTTTCGTCCACATTGTTTCTTTTCATCGGTTTCCATCACCCTTTCATGACTCTTCATTTTCCCGAAAATTCTTTAAAATAATAATGTATAATAGAATTTTTACGGTGATCATCACAATGAACAAAAGACAAAAGTATACATGACTCGTTCTTCAGCCAAAGTGATACTTCAACATAAATCTTTAATACGTTTGATTTTGCATTTGGTAGTATTTCTAACCCGGAAGCTGCAGGGCCGTTTTCTTAGTTATTTTCTGTTTTTTTCTTGTCATGTCGAAAAAAAAAATATGCGTGGGAAATAAGTTGATTTATCATGCTCGTTAGCTAAAGTCAACTAAATAATGAACTCGTGGCTAGTGTCTTTTTAAGCATATTTGCAATGAAAATTGTAGGTCGTGTAATCTGTAGCAACCTTAGGGACGGATCGAGCGTCATTCGCACATTTATGCTATTTTATTTCGTTTAAGTATAGTCCTTCTCTCTCTCTCTCTCTCTCTCTCTCTCTCTCTCTCTCTCTATATATATATATATATATATATATATATATATATATATATATATATATATATATATATATATACGGTATATATATAAATATATATATATGTATATATATATATATATATATATATATATATATATATATATATATATATATGTATATATATATATATGTATATATATGTATGTATATGTATATATATATATATATATATATATATATATATATATATATACAGAAAAAATAAAAATATATATATATATATATATATATATATATATATATATATATATATATATATATATATACACACACACACACGTGTGTGTGTGTGTGTGTGTGTGTGTGTGTGTGTGTGTATGTGTAAATATACACATACAAATATACAACTATCTCAATCTTTCATTCGCATTAAGAAAAAAATCTTACACACATGAACTGAGATCTGTTTGTGTTTAAAGCCCAATTATTTTCATTGTTTGCATTTACCATACCATGTGTGTATTGTCTGATAACGATTATATAGTAGCATGTTTGTTATTGGCATTCGTATCATTAATGGTAATACTGATGATATTACTGTTCAATCATTATGATATTGCTGCAAAAGATGTTGATACCATAAACATATTCCATATTCCTCCTCTCTGACTCATCATCAACCCCAGGATTGCTCTCTTCGCAATAGCAGACCCGTCGCTCACTGTAAGTTATATATCATGAGCATTAAGCTGGGGACAATGCAGGAGAATGCATTCCACTGCAAACACCATGAGGTTCTTTCCTAGAACGCCAGATGGATTGTGTCTCTCCACTCCAGCTCCATTTGCACAGATGCAGATGGCTTCACAAAACAAATAATGCACACAATAAATATTTTCTTTTATCTTTAACAGGTCTGTTTGTGGCCACTGTCACTGGAGAGACATTCCTGGTGAAACCGGCCCAGTTAGTTCTGCAGAATAGTGAACCGCGACCTGTGTTACAGATTCGACCGGGTGAGATCCAGGTAAATGTTGAACCAGCCACAAATGGTGTTCAGTTTGGACTGGGGGCCTTTGATGGAAGTTCAGTAGGGTCTCAGCAAGGCTCAAGCGGCTTCCTTGGCATCGGCGATTCACAGCTTGGCTTAGCCGTTTCTTCACCACAGTCCACAGGGTCTTCGTCACAATCCTTCGTGTCTTCATCGCAGTCCTTCAGTAGCTTCCAGCAGGGCTCAGGTGGAGCTCAGGGAGTCGGTGCTTCTAGGCAAGGTGGAATTGGTATAGGTGGATCACTCGGTCCGCAGACTTCAGGCAATTTTCAATTTGTATCTGGTGGCTCGTCTCAAGGGGAAGGAAACTTCCAAAGGACAGGCGATTCAGCACAAGGCGTAGATGGTTTACTGCAGGGACTCGACAGTGCCCAACTGAGTGGGAGTAGGCAAGCGCAAGGTTCAAGTGGTTCGCTAGAAAACTTTAGTGGCTCTCGACAGACTTCCAGCAACCTCCAACTTGGTGATCTTGTCAAAGGGTCTTTGAATCAAGGATCGGGTGGTTCCCAGCAGAGTTCGGGAGTGTCATCACAACCCGGTGGTGTCCTTCAGGGGACATCTGGATCCTTGCAAAGACCAAGTGGGTCACCACTAGGATTTGATGCTTCATTACAGGGCTTCAGTCCATCACAAGAATTCGGCGTTTCCACAAGCGGCTCAAGTGGGGCACCACAGGGTTCAGGTGGTTCGTCACAAGGATTCGGTGATTTGCCGCAAGGGTCTGGCGGTCCATCTCAGAGGTTTAGTGGCCCGGTTCAAACATCAGGAACTTCCATTCAGGGCTCAGACGGTTCATCACAAAGATTAAGTGGCTCCACTCAAACCTCTAGTGGTTCATCACAGTTCAGTGGTTCCACACAGGGTGCTACTCTTTCATCACAAGGATTTGGTGGTTCACCTCAGGTCTCAAGCGGTTCACCACAAGACACAAGAAGTTCACAACAGTCAAGTGGATCTACTCAAGGCTCGAGTGGTTCACCGCAGCTGAGTAGTTCCAGCCAAGGTTCAGCTCAAGGATCAAGTGGTTCATCACAAGGGTTCAGTGGTTCATCACAAGAGTTCAGTGGTTCACAAAGATTTAGTGGTTCTACCAAAGGTTCTAGTGATTCAGCTCAAGGGTTCAGTGGTGCAGTACAAGGGTCAGCTGGCTCATCACAAGGGTTGAGTGGTTCACAAACATTTAGTGGTTCTGCCGAAGGCTCCAGTGGTTCTGCACAAAAAATCGGTGGTTCTGCACAGGGCTCTAGCGGTGCACCTCAAGGTTCAAGGGGTTCATCACAAGGGTTCAGTGGTGCAGTACAAGGGTCAGGTGGTTCATCCAAGGGTTCAGTGGTTCACAAAGATTTAGTGGTTCTACCCAAGGCTCCAGTGGCTCAGCTCAAGGTTCAAGAGGTTCATCACAAGGGTTCAGTGG
>NC_051396.1:18593732-18598732 GCF_015228065.2 Penaeus monodon | reverse complement strand
TATTATTATAATGAAATTCTAAGATACATTATTTTTTGTTAGATAATTATGTCTGTGATGTGATAATTATTAATTATTAAATAGATTATATATAATTAAATGATTGTTTTGTATGATTTGTTATCACGTGGTGTTGGATGTGGGTTTGTTTAGTTTCAAATGTGCGGTATGTTTGTTGTCATTGTGTACGATTTGTTGTATGCTGTTGTCTTGGATTTTTTATATATATTTATGTTATAGATTATGTTTCTTATATAGTTATTTAAACGGTATATCTAATGTACATATATTATTTAGATAGTAGGTGAATTGATATGCATTATACTTATTAAACTAAAACAAGTATTCCATAATTGATTACATCCTCTCAGAATATAATCTATGTTCACCGTAAGTGCATACATAATGAAATAAATTAAATGAGTGCATTTTAAACTATATTTTGTTGAGCATCTGCTTTTCAAAATAATTTGTTGTGAGAGATTTGAGTAGGTGATGGCTTCGTGTTATTGCCTAACTTAGTGTGTAGAATAACAATCTAGACATTTACTCTACTTTCAAAGGCACGAAATTTAGAGGTAATATGTGTCTGTATACGTGTGTGAAGAGGTTAATCTGCGAGTTTATGGGTGATGTCGTTGCGATGTACTGTTTGTGACGGATGTGCCAATGGTCGTGTCATTGCAATCCTTTTTAAACTTAAGTGCGTAATGAATATACGAATAACAGTTAGACACACATCTGTAACTTACAGATGCTACATCATAATTCCACAGTAAGCATCGTACATAAATTAAGAGAGTCCCTTAATATGTGTCGATAATACAGATGCTTAACTAAGTTAATCTTTGCTGCATCACAAAGTTTGATAATGTTTTAGTTATGCCATTCCAACTAATTAGTAAGGAGCCTTTCTCTGGTGATAAATGTCTTTGATACTATTCTGTAGATTCGGCCTACAGTGTATAGCCAAGATATAAACACTGGGTTGCAGTGCCACTTTTGCCTCTTCTTAGAACTAAGGATAAGGATAAGTCCGATATGCGAAGATTAGCCTCGCCCGGGCTATGCCATGAAGGGAACCCGGCCTGTGTCGTTTAATGCCGACTCGCTCACGTGTGTCAGCTGGTGCTGACTCGGGTGAACCTAGTCCTTAACCGCCGTGGTGCCCAGTCACAGCAGTAACCTCCAGGCGACAGTTGCAACTTCTCGCGCCTAGGCCCTCGGATGAGAGGCCAACACGTTACCACTGTACTTGTCCGGAGGCTTTCTTTGACCTCTGAACCCTCATCATAGCATATCTATATCTGCATACCGTCCGCACGCATGCATCTAACGACGAACCGAGTATTTGATGGCTGACGGTTTAATCCATTTTTCCGCACGCAAATATCTGGCGAGAGGCTCGGTCCCTGACGACTGACGTTTTATGATATTATAGCATTGGCCTATATCTGACGGCGACACCATAGATGCAGCGTATTTGGACTTAGCTGGGTCCGGACAAGGGTTTTACTTCACTAATGATCAGAAAATTCTTTCTAAACAGCACTTTAATTGCTGCCACTACTGGCACATAAACATGCACACTTACAATGATAATACAGTCATATATAGAAGCATCTATACATACAGACAGACAAACAGAATGGCATACATATATACAAACATGTCTACATACATACTTAAATACATACATACATACATACATACATACATACATACATACATACATGCATGCATACATATATACACATTCATATATACATACATACATGCGTTCATACAGGGAGGGAGGGAAAGAAGAGTCTTTATTTACAATAGTCCCCCATACATCAATTTTCTGACATCTTCTGGAATCTAACATTTTCTTTTGGTTATATTTAGGGTAGACTAATTTAATAATAATTTCCTAACGTTCATTCACCTTTATTTGTAATATAGTTTATCGTAATGGTGAGTACGATGAGTTATGACTTTCAATATCACATTAAAGTGCATGGTCATTCTTCTCTTAGATATTCAGATGATTACAACCAAAAGGTCTGCCCATTACAAAACTCAAATATATGAAGTTATATCATTGTTATCTCTGTTATTACTTTCGTATGTTGATTCTTACTATTGTTATGGTTACTGCATTACTGATATTGTTATCTACATTCTCCTTATTATTATTTCTATCACCATGACCCTCACTGTTATGTTGTTTTTGTTTGTTTGTTTGTTTGTTTGTATCATTATTATTATCAATATTATCATTATTATTACTATCATCATCATAATTATTATTATATTATTATTATTATTGTTGTTGTTGTTATTATTATTATTATTATTATTATTATTATTATTATTATTATTATTATTATTATTATTATTATTATTATTATTATTATTATTATTATTATTATTATTATATTCCATCATCATCAATTATCATCATCATCATCTCATCATCATCATCATCATCATCATCATCATCATCATTATCCTTATTATTACTGCTATTAACATTATTATCATTATCATTATCATCATAAGTATCATTGCATTGTCATTATTATCAATTTTATTATTGTCATTAGTAGTAGTAGTAGCAGAAGAAGTAATATCATTATTTTTAGTAGTAGTAGTAGTAGTAGTAGTAGTAGTAGTAGTATCATTATCATTATCATTATTATTATTATTATTATTATTATTATTATTATTATCATTATTATTATTATTATTATTATTATTATTATTATTATTATCATCATAATGACATTACTACTGCTGCTATTACTGCTATTGTAATAGCTCGTTACCCCCCCCCCAAATAACCGCATCCCCTTTCGTCTCATTGACAGATCAAAAATCATATGTGTGAGGCCGACAGAAGGCGGCAGTTTTCACATAACCGACAGACCAAGTAAAATAACGTGGCGGGGATACAGCAGACATAGAATGAGCCAAGGTTAAGAGGGATAACTGCGCCATAGCAATTTCACCCCATCCCCTGGTCCATACGTAACGCACCCATAGATGCTATACTACTGTTATTATTGTTACTGTTACTATTTATATTATTGTTATCTTGTTGTTGTTGTTGTTGTTGTTGTTGTTATTATCATTATTATTATTATTATTATTATTATTATTATTATTATATTATTATTATTATTATTATTATCATTATTATTATTATTATTATTATTATTATTATCATTAATTAGCATTAGCATTAGCATTAGCGTTAGTTTCGCAACATCATCACTATCATTATTATAATCATTATTTATCACTAATAATGAATATTGAAGATGATAAAGATGTTAATGATAATGATAATAGTAATAATAATGTTAATGATGATGATGATGAGAAAGATAATAATAATAATAATAATAATAATAATAATAATAATAATAATAATAATAATAATAATAATAATAATAATGATAATAATAATAATAATAATAATAATTGTAAAAATGATAATAATAATGATAATAATGATAATACTACTACTACTAATGCTTATAATAATGATAATAATAATAATAATAATAATAATAATAAAACATCAATAACAAACAACAACAACAATAACAATTATTATTATTATTATTATTATTATTATTATTATTATTATTATCATTATTATTATTATCATTATTATTATTATTATTATTATTATTATATATGATAATCAAAATGAAAATGATGATGATAATAATAATGAAAATTATCATAATGATAATAGAAATAATCAGAAGAAGAAGAAGAAGAAGAAGAACCAAAAAAGAACAATAATGGTAATTATAAAAAGAGAAATAATAATAGTAAGGTTCATGATAATGATAATAGTAATAATAATAGTTATAATAACAATAACTGATAATAATAATAGTAATAATAATAACAATGATAATAATAATGCTGAAAATAACCATGACAATATCAATGGTAATGGTAATATCAGTTATAATGGTAATGTAATGATATTTTCAATTTTGACGATAATGATGATAAATAATAATGATGATCATTACTAACACTGACAAACAGAAGGACAGTAGTATAGTAAGTAGAAAAAAAACAACATAAATGAACCGAAAAGTGTTAAAAGGAGATGCGAACAGATTTAATGAAGATGAGCTCGAGATTACCTGAAGGTCATATCAAAGCGAGTTATTTCATTGTCACCTTTGTACAGTCTCATGTTAGGGAGTCACGAGTCTTATCTTAGTTTTTGATAAGAGTATGTACCTAAAACCTTACACACATTGACACTTTGAAACAAATCCAAACACACATATATACGCACATAGATACAGATACATATAAAGAGTATGTAACATGTATGCATGTTAGTGTATTTACTGTATTGGCATGCTTTATTATTAAATTCGAACCTCACAAATAGATTCTACCAAGAAGAACTACGATATGTGCACCTACAAACGTTAAGATAACCTCGCACTAGTGTCGCCGGTAACTCAACCCAAGCTGCTATTAGTACCGAGTGGTAGCGTAGGCCTCAGAGTGCACGCGGCAAGGTGGTCGGCTACACGCGTACTGTGCTGCTCTCGAGTCATCTTGTACTCTCAAGTAAGTTTTATGAAAGTACGGAAAGTATGGATTGCTTAATGAAGGAGGGGTGGCTGATGGGAACAGATAGTCACTTTATAGTTTGAATATAAGTGCGGGATGATTGTATTTGTCAATGGAACTCAGCTGTTTATTAAATAATGGTCCCCATATGTGGCTCACGTGTGCCATAAAGGAACTATATGGTGGTGTTCGCAAGGGTTCACCAGTAAGATGTGAAATATTCTTTCTTTCTTGTTTTGCGTTCTTAATTTATCAATTGATATTCATTTTTGATTATTTAATTAATAAAATAATTCTTCATTTGTTTGTTTACTTTATTATCAAGATTATGAAAACTTGCAAAATAAGCAGAAAATGAAATGCCAATATGCGCACATACTTGTTTACACATGCGTATGTAA
>NC_051396.1:18558732-18566232 GCF_015228065.2 Penaeus monodon | reverse complement strand
GTTTTATTTGCCAGACCAATCCCTCTATTGACTTCGGTCTGACTGCCCAAGATATGGCCTTTAAAAAAAAAAAAACTACCAAGGTATGTAAAAAAATCTCTGTAAATTTCCACGTTTTTTCGCCCCCAAGCAAAGGGGGTCGACTGAAGGGTTTTTCCTAACAGGTTCCCCCAAAGCCCCCCCCCAATCTTGGGCTTTATCCGGAACCTCAGGCCCAAGGGCTTCGCCTCAAATTTCTAAAACACAAGAACCCCCCACCAATGACTCCAAGGACTCAGATAGGGTAGCAACATCGTCGGCAAAATCAAGGGCGAGACCTTGGGTATGCCTAGTTTTGGCCCCCCCACGGGCTTTGGGGTAGTCCCCCGCCCCCTTTCCATTCCATAAAAGGTGTTTAAAAGTGAGGGCAAGGACCAGCCTTTGGGCCCCCCCCCTAATTAACCCGAGAAAAGTTTTTGACAGGAACCCCCACCACACCTTTTCCCCACTTTTTTTACCGTATAAAGGCCCTTTCTTTTTGGCCAAAAAATCTGTGCTGGAATTTTCCCCTTAGGGCTCGAACTTCCATAGCAATGCCTATTTCCCCGAGGGCAAAGCCTTTCCTTTTTGAAGTCAATGAAAGGGTTTCAACAAACCCCCGCCCAAATCACAACGGCGGTTTCCCCAATTACTCAAACGCTAAATAACCTTTATCATGAACTTGCCAGGTAAAACCCGACTGCTCCGGTTTTTTGGGTGCCTCAATTGGTCGGAATCCGTTTGAAAAAGAATGTGGGCGAAACCCCCTTGGGCCCTGGTAGTTTCCCCAATCACAAAAATCCCCTTTCCCTTTCCCGGGGAGACCACGGGCCCCCAGCAGGTTTAGTTTGGGGAAAAGGGACCGACGCCAGTGGCCGTCAACTTTATGCAGGTCCCCAGCCCGAGGGGGACCCCCACCTTTAGAATTCAGCAGGGAATCACATTTCCTGCAGCTTTCCCACTCTTTTGCTTGGGAAAAATTTCCCCTCCAACCCCCGGTTTTGGGTGGAGGTTCTTCACTGATGGGGTGGTCCCGGAAGGTCCCGGGACACGTTTCAAACCAAATTTAAAGTTGGGGGGTCTACCGGGGACAAATGCCCCAAAATACTAGCCCCCGGGTTTACAAACCCCCAAAAGATCTGAAATTATTCAGGGGTTTTGGGAAGGAGGGCAAAGGGAATTTTCCAAAAAAAGGCCTTCAAAAAACCTCACCAAAATTTCCCGATGAAAAAATTTTCCCTTTTCCCTTTTTTAGAGTGTCCCACCCTAGCACCCTGGAGCGACGCCAAAAAACTTTTAAATTTCCATTTAAAACCCAGCCTTTTTTTCATGCTTTAGTGGCCTCTAATTTTCTCCAGGGAGAGGAAATTTTGCCCTTTCCCCCCGGCTACGCCAATGGCCCGGGGCCCGCTTCGAGTGTTACAGCTTGAAGAGCTCCCACCGAGCAACTGGGGCCCCTCAGGTTTTTTGATTTCTCCGAATCGGGTTTGAGACTGCCATGGGGAACCCCCCGGGGACACTCCCTCCCCCCTTAGTCTGGCCAGGGGAAAAACCTTAGGGGGGGCCACTGGGGGAGGGGGGTTTTTAAGTGGACCCACAGGGTGGGCCCCAAAACCACCTATGGTCAAATGCCAAAGAACTCGGCCCCTCCCGGGAAAACCCCCATTTTTTGGAGGGTTTCCCCCATCGCGTCCAAAAAAATGTGGTCAACTCTTTGGGGCCCCCGTTTCCTGTTTGGGTACGTCCAGCAATGCTGGTTGGAGGCGGGTACCGGGAGCCAGAGATCCCCATTTCTGGGACCTACAAAAATCCCCGGGGAAGGGGGAGGCTATTCCCGGGTCTGGGATCAACCCCCCGGGCCCTGGGGGGCCCACAGACTCTCATGCCAGCGGGGCACGCCGGATACCAAAATTGGGAAATTTTCCCCCGAACAATGGGAAATCCGCCCGGGGGGAAATTTTCTGCCCCACATGGGGAGGGGTTTTGGGATAGAAGCCCCTTTCAAAATCAGTTTTAATACACGGTAGGGGGGTTTTACAGCAAAGGACATGAAGCCAAAAGGATGCTTCAATCTCAATGCCCAAATACGCTTTATAAACCGGGTTTACCCCCAACTACTGGACTGAAAGGGCGGCTTGGGGTTAGCTAGGGACATTTGGGGGTTGGGGACCAAACGCTGCGGCCCGACCATTTGTAGGTTTTACCCACCCCCACTGGTCCCTGCCGTACCAGGTCTTCTCACCTTGAGGGGGGCAGCCCCCTCCTCCCCCGTCGCTTAATTCCCGCAATAGCAAAGGGAACCCCTCATTCCCCCGCCGCAAGGACCGGATGTTTTCCCAAACGCCTACCCGGGAAACCCCAAACCCCCCCGAGATTAACCTCGGGGGGTCACTCCGGGGGAAAGCCACCTCGCCGCCTCCCCCCCCGCTGCCCCAAAAAAAGGGGGTTTGGGAGGGAGGCCCCCATCCCCACTGGCGGGTAGATAGATAATAGATAAAATAGAAGACAGATAGTGATACAAAATATAACATATATATACACAGATGTCGTGGTTTGTTTTTCTGTTTTTTGGTTTTTTGTTATTCTGGTAAAAAAAAAAAGACCAGGCCCAAATTTAAAAAAAAACCGTAAAGAAAACTAAGATGAATTTTTGAAAAAGTCATATGTTATTATCCCACTTCATGAAAGGGGAAAAAAAAACATCATTAAATAATTTTCATGGAATAACAACCAGGAAAAAATTTAACCTTTTGTTTTTGTGGACATTTTTTTGTTTTTTTGAAAAAGGGGAAATAACTTTTTTGATTATATGGGCGTAAACAAGACCATAAATGTTTTTGGTTTTTGATTACACACACACACAAAGCGTTTTTGTGTATAATTTGATTTTATGTAGGTATGTAGGGGGTTTTTGTAAAATTATTATATATATATATAATATATATATATATAAATAATAATATATGTATAAAGTTTTTATGTGTGTGTATATATATATATATATATATATATATATAAATATATAATTATATATATATATTATTTTAAAATTTTTAATTAATATATTTTAAAATTAGGGATATATTTTATATAATATTAGTAACATAATAGTATAAAATTATATTATATTATATATGTTTTAAAATATATGTTTTAAAATAGTATAAAATAGTTAAAAATATATTTAAAATTATTATAATTTTAAAGGGATTTTAATATAGGGGAAAATATATGTATAATTTTTAAAATATAATTATTATATATGGAAAATATATTTGATATATATATAAAAGTATATCTATATGGGGTATAATATTTAAAAATATGCCCCTATAAAATTTATATATATATAATAATATATATAAAATATATATTAAATATATATGTATTTAAAAAGTATATAAAAATGGCTTATATAGGTATATATATTTTGTATTATATTGTATATATATGTTAAAATATATTATATATATAAAGAATTTTATTATTTATATATTGATATATATTTTATATATATGTATATATTATTATATATAATAGATTTTAAGAATATTTAAAATGAAAGTATAAAGATTTTATTAAGGGTTTTAAAATTTTGTAAAACATATATGTTTTATATATTTATATATATATATATTATATTTTTATATAAAATTTTTATATATTTTATTACAATAATTTGGTTTTGTGTGGGGGTGGTAAATTAATGTAAAATATAAAATTATTATAAATATATATATTTTATATAAATATCATAATTTTATCACATATAAACATAATATATAATTAAAAATTATATATAATATTTTTATATATATTTAATTTTATATACATATAACAAAAAATAATATAATTATATTAATATAAAATATATATTTTAAAATTATTTTTACACATTAATACATAAAATATATATTATATATATATTTTTATAATATATAATTTTTATAATATTTTGTATATAATATGTATTATAGTTATATATTATAATTTTATATTATAAAATATTATATATATTATATATATGATATATCTGATATAATATAATATTTTAAAAATTTTAAAAATATTATTTTTATATATTATAAAAATGTAATATAGGGTAAAATAAGGAGACTGGAATGGGAGAAATCAAAAGCATGCAATAAAAACCCCCCGCTCCGACTTTCATTACAAAAAGAAAATAAAAAAAGTGCTTAAAAGGCCCTGAAGAGAGGGAAAAACCAGGTGGGAAAACAGAATTAGTATAGAAACCTTTTTAATAGATTTTCAGGAGAAATTGCAACTTTAAAATACCAATCTTTTTTAAAAAATGCCTTTTCAAAAGGGGGAACTTTGAAAGCCTGGAAAAATGCAACAAGTTATTTTGATACATAGAAAAGGGCGAAAGAAAGGATCTAAAAAATTACCAACTTATAAGCCTCTCTTCAGTTACTTACAAACTGTTCACAAAATTCATCATAACTCGCATCTCTCACAGTCTGGATTCTAACCATTTAGAATCCTAAATAGATATATGAATCTGTACAAATACTAGCAGTACTAGAAACTATTCGAAGACGGGGAGTAGTGGAGGTATATGGTAAAATATTGGAAGATATATACGAAGATGGGACAGCAACTGATAAAATATCAATTAAAAAGGGGTTAGAAAAGGGTGATACCACCACACCAAAACTGTTTACAGCTTGTCTTGAGGAAATATTCAAGAAGCTAGAATGGAACGGAAAGGGTATCAAAATGGGAGACAAATACCTAAACAATCTAAGATTGGCATATGATATTGTTCTCTTCAGTGAATCTGCAAATGAAATGAATCAACTAATAAACGACCTAAATAGAGAAAATCGGACTTAGGATGAACAAGAAAAAGACTAAGATCACATTCAACAGTAGAGTCCAATTCGAACAGATACATGTGCAAGGCGAAGCGCTATAGGAAAGTGGACAAGTATATATATCTAGGGCAACTCGTGCAGACAAACACATATAGTGAAAAGAAAATCAAGTGATGCATCAGTCTAGGCTGGAGTGCATTCAGACTCAGTAGCATACTAAGAGGCTCCTTGCCATTATGTTTAAAAAGAAAAGTCTCTAACCAATGCGTCCTCCCAGTTATGACCTATGGATCAGAAACATGGACTACAACCAAATCACTGGAGAGGAAACGAATATGTGTCCACAGAGAGATGGAGATGGAGATGAATTAGCCAAGAGAACGAATGACGGCGACGTGGATCAGGGAACAGACAAAAGTGAAATATATACTTGGGAGCATCAAAAAGAAAAAAAAATGGCAATGGGTAGTTTATATATGTCGGAGACAGAACGACAGATGGTTAGAGAAAGTAACAGACTGGGTTATACATAATATAAAGAGACCAAGGGCCAGACCAATGACAAGATGGTATGACGAAATAACGAAATTTGGGACGCCAAGACTAGAAACATAAAATACAAGACAGACAAAGTTGGAAAAGACTGGGAGTGGACTACGTCCTGCAGTGGATTGATTGAGGCTGATGATGATGATAATATGTGTGTGTGTGTGTGTGTGTGTGCATATATATATATATATATATATATAATATTTATATATATATATATATATATATATATATTTTTTATATTATATATAATATATATATATATATATATATATATTATATATATCCATGTGTGTGTCCGTATATATGTATGTATATATAATAATATATATATAATATATATATATATATATATATATATTATATATATATATATATATATATATATATATAATATATACACGCGGTGGCCGAATGGTTAGAGCATCGGTCTCAAGACTGTCACAACGGCAATCTGAGTTCGAGGGTACGAGTCACCGGCCGGCGCGTTGTTCCAATGGGAAAGGAACTTCACCTTGATTGCCTGCCTAGCCGCTGGGTGGGTAAGCCAGCCCAAGTCAGTTCCGGGTTAAATAGAGATGGTGACTCGATAAAAACACCGGGCGGAAGGCAATGGCAAACCACCGCTCTAAATTGCCAAGAAAATCATGGAAATCCATGACTGCCAACGTCCTGGTGGGAAAAAAAAAAAAAAAAATAAAAAATAAATATATATATATATATATATATATATATATATATATATATATATATATATATGCACATATTTATATACATATGACTGCCGGGATGGTCCAGTGGTTAGAACACTGGACTCCGACCCTCGTTGTCCGAGTTCAAGTTCTCGCCGCGGCAGTCATAAAAATGCCTGCGATCTGACTGCTGGCTCGAGCCCGAAAAAACGACATATCCCCCTGAGAAATCAGATGTCGTAGGGGAAGTCACCGCCGTGGCAGAAAACTGCGGTTGATGAGGAAGGGCATCCAATCAGGCAAGGGTGGCAGTAATGAATAGAAAGAGGCCTATGTCCTGCAGTGGAATGAATGGCTGTTGAAAAAAAAAAAAAAAAAAAAAAAAAAAAAAAAAAAAAAAATATATATATATATATATATATATATATATATATATATACTTATCTATCTATCTATCTATGCATATACATATGCATACATATACATGTGTGTGTTTGTGTGTACGTATATATATTATCTGTATATATACATATATGTATACATATGGTATGTGTGTGTGTGGGTGTGTTCATATTTTATATATATATATATATATATATATATATATAATATATATATATATAATATAATATATATATATATATATATATATATATATATATATATATATATACATATCCTCTTGAGAAGTCAAACACAGGTGTCGTTGGGGAGGTCGAACCGCGGTTGATTAGGAAGGGCATCCAATCAGGCAAGGATGAGGCTGCCAAATATCCTCTCAAATAATGAATTGGGAGGGGCCGATTACCTGCAGTGGAATAAATGGCTTTTGAAAAATAAAATGTACACACACACACACACCACACCACACACACACCCACACACACACACCACACCACACACACACACACACACACAAAACGTATATATATATATATATATATATATATATATATATATATATATATATATATATATATATATATATATATATGTATGTATATATATGTACATATACATTTTTTTTTCCAACAGCCAATTATTCCACTGCAGGACATAGACCATCTCTCAATTCACTATTAAGACGTTATTTGGCAGTGCCACTCTTGCCTGATTGGATGCCCTTCCTAATCAGTCGCAGTTCGGCGCTAACACTTGTGCCATGGCGCCGACTTCCGTACGACACCTATGTTTGACTTATCAAGGCGATATGTGTGTGTGTGTGTGTGTGTGTGTGTGTGTGCGTATGTGTGTGTGAGTGGTGTGTGTGTGTGTGTGTGTGAGGTGTGTGTGTGTGTGTGTGTGTGTGTGTGTGTGTGTGTGTGTGTGTGTGTGTTTGTGCATCTATGTGTGTGTGTGTAGTGTGTGTATATATATATATATATATATATATATATATATAT
>NC_051396.1:18546232-18548732 GCF_015228065.2 Penaeus monodon | reverse complement strand
TTGTTTGCTTGCCGCCTTGAAGACACTGTCGGGGGGGGGGGGGGGTCTGTAAAAAAACGGGGACTCTCGCTCGAACGGCCGAAAACTACAGGTACTCTCTCTCCCCATCCAACGAGCAGTTTGCTTATAGTAGTGAGGCTTTCTTTCCGTAAGCCAGAGATCCTGGACAGAAGACTGCTGGAATAGGGAACCTCCTGCTGTAAAACGAATTGGAGAGAGGCCGTACTCGAGCCCTTTTATTTTTCGTATCCAGTGGTGAACGGACGATACGAGGCAGACTATTGTAAGATAAGTAGTGTGATGCACACTTATACGCAAGTGTTGGTATGAATTGTCTTTTGTGATTTTGCTCATGCCACTTAATTAAATATTAATTTTATGCTCCTGTTTTCTTTGCCGTGTACTGTGTGTTTTTAACAAAGAGTTGTGCCCAGGCTCTTTGATCTTTTCTATATTCTGTAACAAATTCAAGAGCAAGATTTATCCCCGACCCACCATGCCTTCGGAGAGTGCTTACCGCTCGGCCCGCTCCGTTGGTAATTTTAAATTAAAAATAAATCATTAAGAGATGGATAAATTGACTTGCCTAATTAGTCAAAGATCACTACAATATCCCCAGTGATATCCCCCTAAGCACCCCTGATGCCTCACCACCTATTCCAGACCTAGATGAACTTAGTGGAATTTTCACTGGTGACGAGGGGCTGGAGCGCACAGACCCCAAACACTATGGCATCCGGTCCGTCTCGGGAAACCCTGACAAGTACTAATACTCTGATCGATTCGAAATTGGCTCAGAAATAAAAAATAGAAGAATAAAGTGGGTAGTATCGAAAAGAGAGCATACCAACATGGTCACATTGAACACTGCCCAAACATAAACAAATCAAATAACGGCTACTTCCTTGAATAACAACACAATCCACATGACACACCATACATTACACTCATACCTCACCATCATACAAAACAATGTACTTCACCGGACAACAAGACTCAAAATCTACATGTACACCATCTACTCTTCCAACAAATCACAAGAATGAAGCGATGGCGTAGCAATTGCGATCAGAAACGACATCTCCCACAAAATCTTCAATAACTTTCATTCAGATTTAGTGGCAGTCGAAATAAACACACAACATGGACCCATTATACTAGCAACATTATGCATCCCACCAAGAAGACCATACATAACAGAACCTGACATCTTGCAGCTCCTGAGGCATGACAAACCAATATACTTCATGGGAGACCTTAACGCAAACCACGTACTCTTTGGCTACAACCACACACACCCCGTAGGCAGAGGCCTCGCCTCACTCATACAACAAGGCAGACTCACTTACCTCGGTCCACACACACCAACATATATAGCACATAACACAGCAACAACAGCTGACATAGCCTTAGCGAACCACAGAGCACAACTACACCACCTAAAAATAAATAAAATTAAAATACAACTTACATGAACTTGCACATGATACAGAGAAATTCAAACACAAATTACACACGAAATTAAAGTAATGAACAAACACCACTGGGAAACACTCACGCAAAGATTATGTAAAAAAAACGAAAGATCCCAAGAAATTCAGGAGTTCCTTCAAAATGCTTCATGGGGTCGAACAAGCAGACAATTACATACATATACAACGCACATAGACATATAGGTTGACTCGGTGGAGGAGATGGAGCCTCTCCACAGGGAATTCTGGCAACAGAATTTCAAAACCTCCCTTACCGAGAATGCCCGATTCGACCATACCAGAGAGACCGAGGTTACAAACTACATACAACAACACAGGAACACAATTCTCCCAGAGAACACCATCAGACTAAACACTCTCCACGCCAGTCAGAAAGAACTATACAGAACATCAACACCTTTGAGCACCCCTGGAAAATACAAACATAAACAAATTCAAACCCATACCCATAGCACGTAGAAATTCACAACCAATCACAATCAACAACACCAACATTCCATACACTCACACAGGAAACATTCCCGGACTTCAGTTCACAAGCACAGGCTTCACAACACACGTTAAACAAAGAATAACACAAGCACAAACAACACTAACCAAACTAAAACGCTTTTCATGCTGCAAAACACAGACAAAACTCAGACTTTCCAAAACAACTGTCAGACCCACTATAGAATACATTACTATCCCGCTGGTTGCAATATCAAACACACAAAAACTCAGAATGCAATCAGTACAGAACAAAGCGTTACTCTGGGTACACGGCGCAACATTTCGAGACCGAATTTCCGCAGAAACACTACACAGAACATACAGCATGGAACCACTAAACACACGCATACACTGACGAGGCAAAAACAAAAACACACAAATACCCACACAAACCACGCCTGGTGGCCCAGAACACTACCAATCACAGAACACGAAACACCTACACCGATATACGCACACACACACACTGACCCTGAACTGTGACCATAACCATGTCCTAATTTTAAGTTGTTAAA
>NC_051396.1:18448732-18471232 GCF_015228065.2 Penaeus monodon | reverse complement strand
AAATTATTTTTTTATATTATATTTAAGATAGAAGATAGATAGATAAATAGTAATAGTAGTAGATAGAAGTGATAGATAGATATAGGTTAGATATAGATTAGATATAATAAGGTGGTGTTTTGGGTGGTGTGGTGTGTGTGTGTGTGTGTGGCAAATCAGTATATTATTGTTTTAAATATTTATATTATTTATTATATTTATTTAATTTTTTTATTTTAACATATTTGTTTGTGTGTGTGTGTGTTGGTGTGTGTGTGGTCGTGTGTATGTATTTTACTTATAAAAATATTACATATTATGTAAAACATAACACATATTACTAAAATATATAATACACATATATTATATAAATATATTAATATATATAATATTTATTATTATATTATTATATAATATATATTGTATACATATTACTTTAATTTTTAGCATGGTAAGGCATTATGTAAAAATTACAAAAACCCTTTTAAAGTGTGTCATCATGCATGCATATAATATTAATATATATTTATAAAAATTTTAAATTATATTTTATATATTGTGGGGTGTTTTGGGGGTGTGGTGTGTGTGTGTGGGGGTGTGTGTGTGTGTGGGGGTGTGTGTGGTGGTTTAAAATATATAAATATTATATAATATAATAAAATATATTAATTAATCATGCATATATTATTCCTACCCAATATTATAATATATAATAAAATATATTTTTAATATATATATAATATATAAAATTTAAATTTATAAATATATTTATATATATATATATAATTATATATATATATATATATATATGCCTTTAAATCTATCATACCCTATAAAATATTTTATTATATATATATATAATATATATATATAAATATATATATTATATTCTTGGGTCTTTTCGGTATTTTCATGTCTGGCCGCCGGGGTCACAGCATGTATATATGTGTTTTGGTGTGTGTGTGTTTTGGGGGGGGTGGTGTGTTGTGTGTTTTGGTTTTGTGTGGTGTGTGTGTGTGTGTGTGTGGTGTGTGTGTGTGTGTGTTGTGTGGTGTGTGTGTGTTTCTTTGGGTGCTATAAATTCTTTTAAACTAACTTACATTATATATCTATTATTTAAATTATAAAAGTATGTGTGTACACACACACAACACAAGCACACACCCACCCACAAAAACCACAACACACACACACCAAATATAAAAATTTTTAAAAATTATATATAATATATTATATATATATATATATTATAATATATATATATATATGATTATTATATATATATATATTATAATATATATAAATATATATTATATATATATATATATATATATATTTTTTTCACATATATACATA
Organism: Penaeus monodon; assembly: GCF_015228065.2. Classification (NCBI taxonomy): domain Eukaryota; kingdom Metazoa; phylum Arthropoda; class Malacostraca; order Decapoda; family Penaeidae; genus Penaeus; species Penaeus monodon. The sequence continues at coordinate 18,469,897 of NC_051396.1, read as the reverse complement.
TATACTTTTATACATATGCATGTGTATAGTATATATTATAAATAACATTGCATATATATGTTGTCTATACATCATGCATATATCTATAATCTACCCATCTATTTATATATTATAATATTATTAATATTATATTATATAATATATAAAAATTATATATAATTATATAATAATATACAGCATATATCAATCTACCTATCAATATATATAATATTTTAAAATATTTTATATATATATATATATATTATATATTATATATAATTTATTTTCTTATAGAATATTATTTATATGTTTTGTGGTGTGTGGTGGGTGTGTGTGTGTGTGTTGGTGTTTTGTTGTTGTTTTGGGGTGGGGTTGTGTTTTTTGGTTGTGTGGTGTTTTGGTGTGTGTGTGTGTGTGTGGTGTGTGTGTGTGTGTGGGTGTGTGTGTGTGTGTGTGTGTGTGTGTTTTTTGTGTGTGTTGTGGTTGTTGTGTGTGTGTGTGTGTGTGTGTTTGTGTGTGTTGTGTGGAATATGTTTTGTGTGTGTGTGGGTGTATATAATATTATATAATTTATATTTTAAATGTATATAATATATTATATAAATATAATAAAAAAAAAATTGTTAAATTTTAAACCCCAGGGGTTTGTTACCGGGGAAAACAGGAAAAAAGTCACAGCTGTTAGCAACAACAGCACTACGGAGGTGTTAGGAGTATTATAACAACGATAGGCGGGGGTTTTGCGCAAAGATGAAGCCTCGGGTGTTTTTTTGCTCTGGGAGGTATGGGGAACGCAACACAGGTTTCGGACAAATTTGTATCTAATTTGGTTTTTTTTTTTTTCCATTACAATAACAATATTAGATGTCAAAATGTTTATTGTTGTTATAGGGGTATTCGGCTTGGTTTTGTAGATGATATTTTTCTTAGTAAAATTAGAAAAGAGATGGGGATAGATTCCAGAAAAAAAAATATCCATCGAACAACATACGATAAAAAGGGAAGCGTATTAAAAAAAAAATAAAATTTCACTGCCCTTTTTGGGGGGCGTGGGGGGAGGAGGCCGCAACCCGTGAAAAAAGACGTAAGGTCGGGGAAAAGGGACGGCTTTTCCTTTTGGGCTTTCTATTTCTGGTCCTTTGAATTTGGTGGATGTAATGTAATACTTCAATACGGGGGTGTGTGTGTGTGGTGTGTGTGTGTGGGTTTGTGGTGGTTTGGTGTGGTGTGTGGTGTGTGTGTGTTGGTGTGGTGTGTGTGTGGTGTGTGGTTGTATACACACCACACCACACCCGATAGATAATAGAAGACATGATATGTAGTTGGTATGTCGAATATATATTAATGTTAAAATTTTATGTTTATATACCTCGTTTTGTGGTGTGTTGGTAATATTATATATAAATATATTATATATATATATATATTATAAAATATATATAATATAATAAAATATATTAATATCATTGTGTGGTGGGTGTGTGTTGTGTGTTGAAGTGTGTTGTTTGTTTGTGTGTGTGTGTGTATGATACATTGTGTGCGTGTGTGGTATGGTAATTTTATATATAATTTTTATATTTATATAAAAATTTTAAAAATATATATTATATAATTTTATATAAAAAATGTATGTATTATATGTGTGTGTGTGTGTTGGGATACATGATTATATTTTCATGTAATATGTTATATTGATAGATAAATAGCTGGTAGTGGATATTGCATTCAGTTCTGTCATTCCATTACCAACAAAACGTTTTTTTACCACTGCCAGTAAATTCGGGCAAAAAAAATTTTTTTTTGCATTTTTCGAAGTAAAATAAATTAAAAAATTTAAAATTATTTTCATTTTTATAGTAGTATAGTAGGATAGATATCATGTACATAACTTACACACCATACACCCTATTCATAAAAAACTACAACAGTATTTTGGGCATGCAAAAATACAAAAATTTTCGTTTCCCCTAGTGTGCACCCCCCCTTCGTGGACATAAAGGCCGGTCTGTTCCAAAAACTTCGCCCCAAAAGGCCGGGACGCGGCCGCACATTTGTGGTGGCTTCCAGGCGACCTGCAGTGGCGGAAACAACCTGCTCGCTGCATCGTCGTTCATCACAAGGGAAAGGGAAATCATTTTGCTCTTAAAGGAATGAATATCAGTTTTGGTAAAAAGCCCCGTTCTAACGGCCCTTGACTGAGTCAAGGCGCGTCAGGAGGTCAGAAAACAGGCGTAAATTTCGCTCCCTTTAGGGGTGACTGGCGACACTGGCGGGGGGAGCGACCAAACGTTGAGGGCGAATGGAGTGGACCGACGGTACCTCGGTGCGCAGGGACCCCCACCTGGGGCGCCGACGGCCCCGAGCCAGCACCCCCACGGGGGGAAAAGAGAAAGCGTGGCCCGCAAAATCTTTTTCTTTTTCAACGACTTCCTTTAGCCCGAAATTTCTCCATCTGCGAGCTAAAAACTGTAAAAAAACGGGGCCGTCGCCCGCTTTTAAGTGCATTTTTTCACCCCTTTTTTCGATCTCCAAGATAACAACTCCATTTTTTCCATTTCTTTTTTCATTTATATCTGAAGCTGTACATCTTTTAAAAGGGGAAAAAACAGATACATACAAAAGAAAAAACAGATCACTTTTTTAAATGAAAAATTATTATAAAGGGATCTGTAAAAGGTTTTATATTCCATAAAAAGTCGCCATTGCTATATTCTATACTTCTTCTTTTACATCAAATAAGCGAAAAAAATTTAAACCAGAGCATTATTGGGAAACCCAAAAAACTGAATGAAAATCTTGCCCCATGAAAACCTAAAGGCCACATTTCAGGTATAAAGCCTAAAGTCGATACCCAAGTGCAATTCATTTCAGCTTTTTATTATACAAACCAAACTTTTCGGAGTTCAGGATCTCTAAAACAAAACGAAATATGAGCCTACATAAAACAAATCGCGGTTTTCACAAACAAACACCCTTTAATTGTCTTTACAATATAATAACGTCCAAAAAAATTGCACGTGTATTCATTCATAGATACAAAGAGTTTTGTGTTCTTTTTCAGGGAAAAATTTAAATCTATGCTTCAAAATAAATCTAACGAAATAAAGTTGAAAAATGGTGCAAAAAAATCACTGAAAACCTTGACGGGTGAGTCATTTCCCATGGGGTGAAGGACTCGCAGCGGTTCAGCCAGTTTAAATTTTTTGCTAGCCAAAATGTAAGCAAGCTGAGAGCTGGGGAAAGGCGTGGGTCAAAGGAGGGGAAATCATCAGAAGGGGCGGGGCAAAATGCTTTTTTAGACCTTGGATATAGAGTCAGTGGTGAGAGGTAGTCGTACTAGAGAGGAAAACGTGAAAACGGGCTGAGGGACAGGGGCTTGGGACACCCCCCCCCCCAATATGGCGGTCACTCTGAACACTGTTAAGATTGCCAGACTGAGTGGCCTTTGTTGTAAAATCTGGGACATGATGAGACGAGTAAGAAAAGCACTAGGATATGATTAGATGGGCGTATAGATACTGACAGCTTAGAAAAAAGTGTTTTTGGAAAAAAGAAATTTGAATAAAAAAGGGTACAAAGAGGATCATCGCGCGAGCATGCAAGCATCGGCGACTACAAAGCGGCTGTTTAAATTACAATGTTATATTATGCAGGGACCATTGGTGAACGAGATATTGCTTTTGGTCTGTACGTAACCACTAGTCTGATCTACATGCGAAAATCTTGAATACAGAGAAAACCCATAAAAAACCCCCGTGTTCAGATGTAAAATTGATTTTTGAAACTGCATTGTATGTTCATATCTTATAGTAAAAATGACTTTTTTCCCGCAGTGAAGTTCAGGTAAAAAGCCCCGCTTCATTTTGTGTTTTATATCTGTCACACGTTCCAAGATCACTTTGGGAATTATATCGTTAACCCCCAAAATCGGATAAATTTCTTGCTTCTGAATTTGCGAAGTTCTGGCTTCGCCCGGGGCCTTTTACTTATGGCCCGGCCCGTGTCAGCTTTTTATGGCGTCATATTTGTTTTTCTAAACTCGGGGCTTTCTGTGGCGGTGGGATTACCCGCAGGGGCTCCTGTACTGTGGGTGTAAAAATCTCGCTAATCCTTTACCAAACGACGGCTTTTTTTCTGCGGGCTTTGTCTTTGGAAATTTCGTGTGCACGCAATTCTCGAAGTAAAATACAAGTGTGCGTTCGGCTCGCCGCAATGCATGCAACACCTCTCTTCACGTTCTATTGTTTGTATGATCTGCCATGCACAGTGGTAACCTAGGCGCATTCTGTGCAGAATGACTTGAATGACAGAATGGTGGCCGTCACCATACACTTCCTCCTAAGTAATTTTCGGCTCTGATGTATTATCATGGGATTAGGGGGCATCCCCTCCAATTTGGGCCCAAATTTCTGTCAGCAAGCTCATTCCCTCTGATCCATAGGTGGCGGGGAACCCAGTTTATGATGATTCTTCTACCCTGTGCAAGAATCCTCTGTACCAGTGTGAGGATGGTAGTCAGAAGGTAGATATTGTCAGTGGGTGAGCGCTGCTGAAGACAGTCGACGGCTCCTTTGGAGTCTGTGTGTATGACCACGTGTCCTTCCCTCACGGACGCATGGCTCAGTGCTCCTATGATAGCAACTGCCTCTGCCTGTAGCGAGGAGGCGTTGTCTGTTACCCTCATGGATTTTGTGGCATCCCTTGCTGCGAAGCCGGCGCCTGCAGTGTGGGTCAAGGGATTGACCGATCATCCGTGTAATATTTTCTGCTGCCCGGAGGGGGATGGTTGAAATGACCCTCTGGGTTTCTGCCTTTAGGCTAGGCGTACAATATTCGTTCTTTTTGCTTGCCAGTCTCATGACCGAGAACTCTATCGAGGTTTTGTGCCTACGGCGGAGCTTTGAAAAAGTCAGGGTGAGGGAAGTCCATGCCCTTGGCCAGTAGCGGTTCTTTGAGCTGATGGCATATTAGCACCCTGGCTGTGTCTTAGGCTTGTGTTCCTGAGAGCCTGGATGACCTTTGATAAGAATTGTGCTGCCATTACGTCAATTCGTGAGGCCAAGGGGAAGGTTTTGTCTCCACTAGGAGGTTGAGGACCTTCGCCCACCTTGGGGCACCCAGAATGACCCTGGTGGCTTCGTTTTGGACTGTCTCCATTGGTCTTTATGTTTTCTTTAATGCCAATCAGAGCGAGGGAGGCAAGTCTACAAGGGGCCCTGACGCATGTACATAGAATGATCTTAGTACTCTGTGTGCCCCTATGCGTCTTCCACTCATTGCTCTCATGACGGACATCTTGATTTTGTTCGGTCAACCGGTACTGGACCCCTTTGTGGAAGGGAGGGTCCGGGGCTATCCTTACCCCAAGGTAGAGGTAGTCCTGAACCCACTCCAAGTCCATTCCTGGATTTTCAGACTGTTCCTTGAACTCTCTGTCTCAGAGCCCTGGCTTTGGATTTGGCTGCAAAAGATCTTTAGTCCTGTCCTGCAACACTCCCCTGATACAGGTCCAGACAATGCTGGGCTTTGTTTTAGGCAGTGTGGGCCAGTGGAGATATAGCGAGATGATCTTGCATAGATGATCTTGCACCCCACTGGGAGGGTTTTTGAAGATACGGACATTAATGTATTAAAAGGGCTGGACTGAGAACCCCACCCTGTGGCGTTCCATTCTCTAGTGGCATGTGCTGTGATAGGTGACCTTGGAATTTGACTCTGGCTGTTCTATTCGTAAAGTAGTCAAACCCATCCAAGCCAAGAGCTTACCTCTGATTCCTTTTTGGATCAGGCTCTCCTGAATGGCAAGAGGACTTGCCAATTCAAAAGCCCTCTCCAGGTCAAGGAATACTGCCAAAAGATGTGCCCGTGCTTATTGTGCTCAAGAGCGTGGCTATGCTGTGCGCTGTGCTCCCTCCCCTGGTGAACCGTGGAGGTGTTCATGTTGGGGGTCCCATTTTCCATCGGAGCCGGTTCAGTACCCTCCTCTCGGCAGTCTTGGCCAGACAGCTGAGGAGGGATGGGCGGTACTTCCCCGGCTCCTTTGTTTAGGGATGGGAACTATGTAGCCCTCTTCCAACTCTGGGTAGAGTGGAAGTTTCCCAGGACTTGTTGATGAGTTGCAGGAATGCAAGCTCACCTACCATCCCAGGTGGGAAAAGATGGGGTATGAGATCCCGTCAGAGCCCGGGGCTGTGTTGCAACTGCTTTGAGCATCTCTTAGTTCCCTCAGAGAAAAGATAACGTCTGAGTTATCGGGTTCGGGTGCCCTTTCTCTGATGTGAGCAAGTCTGTCTGGTTGTAGGCGTTCTTGTCTTGCCCTCAGTTCGGCTAGGAGGCTGTTGCAAAAAGCAAAAAGAACGAATATTGTACGCCTAGCCTAAAGGCAGAAACCCAGAGGGTCATTGCAACCATCACCCTCCGGGCAGCAGAACATATTACACGGATGGATCGGTCGATCCCTTGACCCACACTGCAGGCGCCGGCTTCGCAGCAAGGGATGCCACAAAATCCATGAGGATAACAAACAACACCTCCTCGCTACAGGCAGAGGCAGTTGCTATCATAGAGGGACTGAGCCACGCGTCCCTGAGGGAAAGGGCACGTGGTCATACACACAGACTCCAAAGGAGCCGTCGACTGTCTTCAGCAGCGCTCCCCCACTATCAATATCTACCTTCTGACTACCCTCCTCACACTGGGACAGAGGATTCTTGCACACTGGTAAGAATCTCATAAACTGGGTTCCCAGCCACATAGGGATCAGAGAGAATGAGCTTGCTGACAGATTGGCCGAAGTTGCAGGGTATGCCCCCTAATCCCATGATAATACATCAAGCCGAAAATTACTTAGGAGGAAGTGTACGGTGACCCCCCCCCCCACCTTTTCCCTCCTGCAGCTTCACAAGGGGAAAAACGAATCCCCCCCTGGGCCATGGTATGATCCAAGGCTATAAACCCTGACACTCTTTAAAATAAACAACAGAGGAACCAAGTCATTCGCCAGATGCGCCGGGGTTCCCCACTGTGCATGCAGACCCAACAAACAATAGAAGTGAAAGAGGTGCTGCCCTTCCGAGGAACGCCACACTTAACATTCTTAGGAATTGCTGCACACGCTTTCCAAACAAAGCCTGCAGAAACACCCGTCGTGCTGGTAAGAGATTATGCAGAGCTTAACCAGGCACAGGATCGCCTCTGGCAATCCCCCGCTACGGTAAGCACCGGTTCAGAAAAAAAATGGACACCCATAAAAAGCTGCCCCAAAGGCCGGCCAAAAGTTGAAAGGCCCGGCGAACCAAAAATTTGCAAATCTAAAGCAAGCAGCCCAGAGAACCAGAAAACAGCACAGCACCACAGGATCCCCACCCTTACCAACGGGGGCCTCCCCCTCCCCCCGGATCCCGATTCATCCCCTTAAACCCCCGCCATACCGGGGGCCCCACCCCCAAAAAAACACTCCCAAAGAGATAAGACACCAGTAACCCCCCAAATAGAAGATGCCCCTTCATCTTCTGTAAAAGGGGATGCCCGCGGGAATCCCCACCTGGTAAGCATGGAGTGTCAGGCCATATGGATGAAGGGCCCGGGCGAAGCCAGAACTTCGCAAATCTCAAACGAAAGAGCGATGCCCAGGCCTACCGGCTCCCCCGTCGCTCTCCACTTCATCTTCAGCACCCACCCATACCTATGGGCACTGACCCACAACCTCCTGAAAATATGACCATCAAATAGTAGAGCCAAAACTTACAAGGTTCAAAGCATCTCGATACTTTGCCTCAGACTACCGTGACACAGAAAGTTTCCTTCTTTATGCACGGGATTATAGGGCATTGAAAGAGTGATACCTTATTTTATTCATTGTGATTACTGCTGTCAATATCCTTCCGATCATTTCTGTTGTCGTTATGAAATTTTTTAAATTGTTTCTTTATTACCCTTGCCACATCAATTTTGCTTTTTTTTTTTTAGTATTCTATCTTTTTCTTTCCCGTATCATTTTCATCAATAAATTTTTTCCATTTTTTAATATCTTTCTGTTTTAAACAAGGTTTTTGTTTTCATTTCTATTTTTTCATAATTGTTTTCATTTCTGCTATTGTTATTGCTATCATTAATATCACCTTTGATATAATAATATAATAATAATAATAATATTATTTTTATTTTATTATATTATTATTATGATTATTATTATTATTATTATAACCATTATCATCTTTATTATCATTGTCATTATCATTATTATTTTTATAATTATCATTATCATCATCAATCATCATCATCATCAATCATTCCAAACATCTAACTAATCAATCTCTAATCATCACTCATCATCAATCATCATCATTTTATATCAACTCATCATCAAACAATTCATCATCAATCATCATCAAAATCATAATCATCATCAATCCTCCAAAATCATAATAAAAACCCCTAATTCATCAAAATCATCATCATCATCAAATCATCTCATCAATCATCATCATCCCAAAACCATCTCAACATCTCATCAATCTCATCAATAATCATATTCATCATCAATCATCATCATCACAATCATCATCATCCAAAACAATTTTATCATCCATCAATTTATTCATTCAATCATCACATCCCTCATCAAAACCAAAACAACATCAATCTCTCATCCACATCAATCATCATCATATCATCATCATCAATCATCAATTATAAATCCATCATCTCATCATCCTAAAACCTCATCAAAAACATCATCAAACATCAATCAAATCTCAACATCTAATCAAACATCTCATCAAACTCAATCATCATCACATCATCACAATCATCACATCAATATCACATAAACCCCCAATCCATATCATCAATAAACATCATCATCAATCATCAATCAATCATCATCAATCACATCAACCATCAAACATCATCATCAATCATCATCAACTCATTTATCATCACAATTTCCCCACATCAACATCTATAACACACATCACATCAATATCATCATCAATACACATCACAATCATCAACATCAACATCATCATCAATCATCACTATCATCATCAATCAAACACATCATCAACATCTCTCAAACATCACACACATCACATCATCCATCAAACCAATACACAAACATCACAACAATCACAATACACACAATCATCATCTCAATTCATTCAAACCATTTACACAATCACACATCATCACACCAAACATCCACATCATCACAATCATCATCACCCAACATCACAAACCCAAACACACATAAACATCCATCAACATCATCAATCATCACATCACATTTCAACCCCATAACTCACATCAATCAATCCATCATCAAATTATCCAATCAAACACCCCTCACAAACATCATATCAACATCATATCAACATCATATCAACATCATATCAAATTTTATCATCATCAATCACATACAATTCATCACAACATCATCTCACTCATATCTCACATCATCACAAAATCACAACATCATAATCATCAATCAATCAATCATCATCATTCCATCATCACATTCATCATCATCAAACATTCTAAACATCATCACAATCAACATCATCAATCAAACATCATCCCCCATCATCACTCATATCATCAACCATCATCATATATCATCAATACATCATCAAATCATCCCCATCAATCATCATCATCACTCCATCATCTCATCAATCATCATCATCATATCTCATCAATCATCAATCAATCCTTTATCAATCATCATATCCATCCTCCTCATCATATCAAACATCATACAATCACATCATCAATCTCATCATCTCATCACATCTCACAAACTCTCACAACCCCTCTCTCAATCATCATCATCATCACTTTAAATATCAAACCCATCATCTACCCTCTCAATTTTCATCATCATAATCATATCATCAAACATCATCATCAATCATTCATCATCAAAATCATCATCAAACACATCACATCATCATCACTCATCATCATCATCATCATCTCTCATTCAATCTCACATCAACATCACATACCCACACATCTCACAATAATCATCATCAATCATATCCATCACCAATCATAATCATCATCATCACATATCTCAACATTAAAAAAATTATTTCATTAAAAAATTACTTTATTTTCTATAATCAAATTTATATTACAAAAAATATTCTCAAAATTAAAATATATACTTTTCAATATCATAAAATTTTAAAAATTTAAAAACTCATTTTCATATAAAAATTCATTTTTTTTTTTGTTTTTTTTTATTTACTTTTTTTATCTAAAATTATAAAATATATTAATTTTTAAAATTTTGCTTTTAAACCTCCAAATACATACCTAAAAAACTACATTTTGGGGGGGGTTTTTTTTTTTTTTTTTTGGGTTTTTTTTTTTTTAAAATAAATATATATAATTCAATTATTAAAAATAAATATAATTATATTTTATCATAAATAACTAATTCCAAAAACCCCTTTTACATTATTAACCAATTACCGTAAAACATAAATATACTACCAAAAAGGGGAAAAAATAACTCATCATAATCAGGGGGAAAAAACCCCCTTCCAAACAAAAATTTTTTTCCCCCCCAAAAAATTTTTTCTTAACAAAAAACCCCGGAAAACTGGGGAAAAAGTTTTTAAAAAATTTTTTCCTCTCGCCCCAAAAAAAAACCGGGGGGGGGGAGTTTTTTTTTTTTTTTTTTTTTTTGGGGGGGGGGGGGGCCCCCCCCAAAAAAAAAAAAAAGGCATGGCCCCCCCCTGGGGGTTCGTCCCCCCCCCCCCAACCCCCCGGTCAATCATCCATCATTATCATCCATCATCAATCATCACCTTTCAATTCATCATCATCAAAACCTCTCATCATCATCAAACTCATCAATCTCAATCCAAAAAATCAATCTCACATCATCAATAATATCTCAATCATCATCATCAATCATCATCATCATCATCAATAATCATCATCATTATTATCATTATTGTTATTATTTTTTTATTATCATTTTCATTATCTGCAGAAAAGATATGCATGAAAATGATTATCTTTACAATACAAGAGGGAAATTTTTGATTTTTGTGAAATCATCCTCGAAAAAACTACAGTGGGTGTGGTGTGTGGGTGTGGGGTTTGTGTGTGTTGTTGTTTGGGGGGGTGTGGTGGGGGGGTTGTGTGGTGGTGTTTTATTTTAATAATTTTATTAAAATATTTTATATTTTATTATATAAATATAAAAAACACATGAGCTTACGAACACCTGACGCCATGGGGGTACATGTAGTGAAGTGACATCTACCGAACTGGAAAAAGCAGAAGTAATCCATGGAGCACTGAAGCACAGAAAAGGAAAAATTATGGAAGCGCATACATCACACGGAGAAAATGTAAACACATCATCGGGGGCAGATTAAAATTACCCCAACTAAGAAGCAATTGTCGGAAATGGTCAGCTAGTCGATTTATATTATATGTTCTTTATTTTTTCGATGTGTGTATTTCTGAAAAAGTGTGATATAATGGGAAACCAGTCAAATATATCTTTTGTTTTGGAAGATCATCATCATCGTCTCAGGTTAAAAAGTCGACGGGGCGCTGGCCCCATCCCCCTTGCTTTCCCGCCACGAGGGGCCCCAGGGTGGTCTACAGGGAGGCCTCGGGCCCTGTCAATTCCTCCGGAAGGGCTCGTCGAGCGCCCCAAACCCTGGCCCCTGGTCGTCCCCAAAGGCCTCCTCCACCCCCGGGGTTTTCTCGCAAAGAGACAACCTGATAGGCAGGTCTCCCGGGAACAAGTTTGGGCCCCTATAGCCTGAGTTGGCGATCCCAGATATGCAAGTAACAGGTTCCCCTGCCAGTCTCATGGTTACCAAACGGAATACATGGGGCCTGCCAGCTGTACCCCCATGACCGGCAAAAAGCTTGTTACAAAAAAGGGATCAAGACTAGACTCCAAGGCATATATGCGTCCAGGGTTTTTCTTTCACAAGCAAAAATGGGAGTATCAAGGGTTGATCCTTCTGCATAGTTACCGACTCTCCAAATGCTCTATTTATGGATTTTATGCTCCCTTTTCCCCCAATCCGCCCCTGATTCTTGGTCGAGAGCCCCGGATAGGACTATGCACCCAAGGGAGGAAAACTTCTGTGACTTCAAGTCCTCACCACAAGCATTAATCGACTGACGGGGTTTCCCCCAACAGGCCCCCAAATCCTGAATCTTGTCGGGGCCAGGGGACCCTCTAGGCAAGGGCTTCACTCATTGTAAAAGATAAAAGGCCGCCAATGATCCATGGACAAAGATAGATAGAAACATCATCGCAAATTCAGGTCAGACCTTGATATACCCCAGTGTTGCTTCACACGATTTTGGCTAGTGCTTTTTCTTTACCACCCAGCAGGTGCTAAAAGTGTTGGTGCTTTTGCTTCACCCTGAATTAATAGGAAGAAGTTTGACAGATCCCCACCACACTTTGCGCACTTTCAGTCCCGGGTAATAGGCTTGCTATTGGGGCCAATAGTCTGTCAAAACCCCCTGAGTCTCAGAATTTCCCAAGCGTTCTCGATGCAACGATCAAAACGACTTCTTGAGGCAGCAAGCAACCCACACCAAAACTCATGACGGCATTCCAAATTCCAAAGCGATAATATGGGGGTCTATTGGGGATTTTGCCGGTGAACCCAGACGGCTCTGCTCTGGGGGATCCGTTTTTAGAAGAATGTGGGCGAAAAATTTGCCGGTATGCTGAGCAGGTAATGCCACGGTAGTTGCTAAAGTCCCAACGATCCCCTTTCCTTCTAGAGAGGGTGACCAGTCCCTCAACAGTCAGGGGAAAAAGGTACTAGACTGCCAGATGGGATGCATTTTCAAAACCCCGACCCAAGGTTCAGCCCCCGCCTTTTTGAAGTTTAGCAGGGAAACACTTATGCCTGCGGTTTTACACTTCAGTTGGAAATCACCATCCTAACCTCCGTAAGGAAAAGGTTCCTTGCTGATGGGTGGGCCGCACAGTTAATTGATACCATTTGGGCCAAAGCTAACTGTTGGAGGGTCTACCTGGTACAACTGCTCAAAATACTCAGCCCAACGTTCACGAACCCCAACATGATCTGAGATGATGTGTCTATCCAGTGAGTGGTACTGCAGTCATCTGCGAGGAGGACTTAGAGTTCAGCTTTCTCAGGGCTTGGTAGGTAGGGCGAAGGTCATTTACCAGGAAATGGCCTCCAACCTCCTCAGCAAGATTCTTGATGAACTTTTCCCTTTGGGTCCTTCTCAGCAGTGTCCAAGCCCTAGCACCAAAGGGGTAATGCAAGACCTGATGCCATTCACCAGCCATGTGACATCTTCATTGGCCTCCAATGTCTCCAGGGAATGGAATTCTGGCTTGCTCTCGGGTTAATAGCCAATGGACTCCTGTGTTTCTTCGAGTGTTTCGCGTTTAAAGAACTCCACAGAAAAACTGGGCCCCATCAGGTAATCAAGTTTCTGTGAATCGATCAGAGACTGCCATAGTAAACCATCGGGCACACCCCTCCTCCTCAGTCTGTCTAAGTGAATCACCTTAGAGGGGCCCTCTGGAGGGACGGGAAGTTTTGAATAGGACCCCGTAGATAGTCACAACCAGTTTAGGGTCATGCCACAAAAATCGGCACTCCGGTAAACTCTGTAATTCTGGAGGTCCTCCATCGCATGTTAAAAAGAATGTGGTCAATCTCCTTAGCCACTGTACCCGTATTGCTATACCATGCGATACGGGTTTTGGAGCCAGAGATCCTCATTCTCTGGGACCTAGCAAAGTCCCGGGGAAGGAGGCTGTTTTCGCTGCTGAGATCAGCTCCCAAGCCATTGGGGCCAACAGACATCTCGTAGCCTGCTCGATCACAGCCGGTTACCGCATTAAAATCGCCCAGAACAATGCGAATTTTCCTGGAGATTGCTATGGCTAATCCTGGAGGTGGTGAACCCCTCGCTGCGGCCCACCAGTAGTAAATGTACCCACCCATACTGATTATGCCGCTGCCAGGTCTTTCCACCTCCCTAGGGCTTTGCCCCACAAGCCTCATGGTGAGATGGCGCCTGCTGGGGTACAAGTGGGACAAGTTTGGTAAGGTTTCATTCTCATTCATTTCCTTTCTATTTTGTCTACTTGAATACGGTTCATCATCATCACAGCACAATTATTATTATTTTATCATTATTATTATTTTTATCATTATCAGTATAATTGTTATCAGCGCTATTATTATTACTATTATTCTCATTATCATGATTATCATTTTTACATTACATTATCAATATTCCATTAATATATTATCAAATATCAATATCATTATGATGTTACCCCAAATCTTTTTAGAGTCCCGTTATTACTCCCTTTATTAAAGAAATTAGACCAACTAGTTTGGGTTTACCACATTTTTTCGTCATGAGTGCTGTGTTTATTTTCCTGAGTCGTGCTCAAAAGTCCCAGCGAGATGAGAAAGTCAAAATTGTTATTCCCTTCAATAAAATTGACAAATAAAATTTCTTTGCATTGAGTAAAAAGAACATTATCCGATTGCTGTTTTGGGATAAGACATTCCGCAGTACTTACTGTAAAGCGATAACGATAATACTTTATGGGTTGAGGGTTTGAAAAAAATAAGAAAGAATTAAAAAGGCTTATAAATAAAATCCATTCGAAATAGTCATGAATGGTAACCTGCACTGGAAGGAGTAAAGGTTTATTGGAGATCCTTTATAGACTGTTATTTTATAATATTGTGGTGATTTCCCGGGTCTAGGTCCTTTACTTGTGGAATATCATCCGTATGTATTCCTTGATTTTTGGAGACCTCTTTTCTTTTGAGTGCTCTGTCTCACGCTTCATTACGACACCTGCTCTTGACCTCCCAAGGAAATTTTCTCGCCTTGAGATCGAGGTTTCGGCACCAGTCGAAGCGCAGGCATTTTGCAAATGAAGCGGCGGGTCGTTTCCAGGTCGAATATATAGGTTTTGAGTTAGTCAACAATACTGGTATGAAAGTCTGTCCCCGGTTTTTCCTTGATCATTGGGTAATCTTTTTGCTTTGACCGTTTGTTAAAGGAAAAGAAATATTTCAACTTGAATTTTATCAATTCATGTATATACATACAGGGCACACAAACGCGCGCCACACGCACCCAAAACACACTTTAACACACACACACCACACCACACATACAACCAAAATACCACACACAACCAACACCGCACCGCCCCACACACACAACACACACACAGGCGCACACAGCATATACAAACACAAAACACACACACAAAACGCACGCCACGCCCACCCACACACACACACAACACACAATACTACACAAATATATATATTATATATATATATATATATAATATTATATATATATATATATATATATTAAAATATATACCACACGTGCGTGTATGTGTGTGTGTGTGTGTGGGGTGTGTGGGGTGGTGTGTGTGTGTGTAAACTAGAGAGAGGGGAGAAAGATTTCTGATTATAATATAACAAAAATATATACAAGTATATATGTAATCATAAATATATCTAAGCGTGTATATAGTGTTGGTACGTATGAATATACATAGATACTATAATATATATATATATATAATATATATATATTATATTATATATAATAATATATTATATATATATTAAAAGTATTATATATACATTTTTACATATATATATTACATATATAGTTTATATAGATATTTTATATATATATATTATATATATATATATAATATATATATATATATATATATGTGTGTGTGTGTGTGTGTGGGGGTGTGTGTGTTGTGTGTGTGTGGTGTGTGTGTGTGTGTGTGTGGGTGTTTTGTATGTAATGCATTTCCTCTTTTTATTTTTGTATGCCTTCTCATGTCTTCCTTTTTAAAAGACATATCTCTATGCTATTCCACGTAACAGACGAGGATAATACTGTTATGATAATTAGAACGCAAACATAACTATTAGGGAGAAGGGATGTTTTAAATTACCATGCTATATTCATACTATACTATCGTATGACCTTCTTGTAACTGACAAGTCAGCAGCATTCCCAGCATGAGAAGAAATCTACTTGAAATCTATATGTACGTACAATCGGAAGTCAATTCCCCATCTAGCACGAACGACCTAAGTGACATGCAACCACTTACCTGAGTATCGGAGAAGCATAACGTAACAAAATATAAAAAAAGCTAAAGTGTAAATCTACTAATGTTGATACCCCGCCCAATGGCCTTTTCCCTTCATGTCAGTTTTGTGTTACCAGCTCTACAGGCTTTAGTTGCTCTAGAGCTTGACAAGGATACATTTAGCAAAGGAAAAATATTGTGTAATCTATTATATAAATTTATATAATAATATGTAAATAATTTTTTTATATTATATATATATATATTATATATATATAATATATAATATAATTTGCATAATATGTATTTACAGCATCATCAAAATATGATGCGGGTGTGTGTTTTTTGTGCGTGTGTATGTGTAGATAATAACAAATACACATCAAATGCAATTATATATAAATATTCACAAATATAAATTTTAAAAACAATTATAATAAAAAATTTCACCTTTTAACATATATACAACACACACACACAAAAACCCCCTATAACACAAAACCCCACATCACACACACCACCACACCAACACAACCACAACACACACACACACACAAATACAACACACACACCATACCCACAAAAACACACAATACCAACACCAAACACACACACCCCCACACAACACCACACACACACACACAATTATTATTATTATATAAATTTTTTATTATATATATTTTATATATATATATATAAATATAATATGTTCATAAGGGGATATGTAATACCCTATTATTAAAATATATTAATAATATAAATTAATATATATATAATATATAATAATTAAAGTGTATGTACGTATTATTTATAATATATATATATATATATTTATGTTATTATATATATATATATTTAGGTGTGTGGGGGTGTGTGTGTGTGTATGTGTGTGTGGTGTGTTGGTGGGGGTGTGGGTGTTGTGTGTGTGTGTGTTGTGTGTTTGGTGCGTGCGTGTGTGTGTGTGTGTGTGTGGTGTTGTGTTGTGTGGGGGGTGGTGTGTGTTGTGTGTGTGTGTGTGTTGTGTGTGTGTGTATATAAAATATATATATATATATATATATAATATATATAATATAGATAGTATTTTTTTATATATTTTTGTGTATATGTATTTATATGCACTTTTTATATGGGGGGAGTAATATGTATAATAGATATGCATTTTTAAAACATACAACACGCCACAGCAACACAGTATATTATGCATGTTGGTGTGTGTGTGTGTGTGTGTGTGTGTGTGTGTGTGGTGTGTGTTGTGGGTGTGTGTGTGAATGTGTGCGTGTGTTTTTGTGTGTCCGGACACTTTATATACATTATTTATTACATATATATATATAGATATACATAATATATAAAAACATAAAAATATAATATATATAAAAATTTATAAATATATATATATAATATATATATAAATATATATAATTTTATAATTATATATATATATATATCTTGGGGTTGTGTATAATAATAATATAAAGTATGTATATATGTATATATACATATATATATGCATGCATGCATATGTGTGTTTGTGAAGGAAGCACGTATGTGTATGCTTAAACCACTGATGATCCGCTTCCCGCTTCCTCTCGCGGTGCGGCCTCCGCCGTCCTTCCGCCGCCGCCACCTTCGCTCGTCTCCTCCGCCGGCCTCGAAGGCACCGCCCGGGGATGTGGTTCATGCTGCTGGCGCCGGCATGGGCGTCACTGATCGCTCTATCCCCCCAAGGGCCGCAAGGGACATCCTAGCGCAGGATATCACGAAAGAGAGCGAGAGGATTTTTCAGGTACAGGAGGCGCTCTTCGCCCAAGAATCGACCCCGGAAGCCGCCACGCCGAGTGCCGAGAACGCCCTTGCGCCGGAGCAGCCGGAATGGACAGCGAGAACTGACGACTCAAAGGGTCCGACACCGACAGCGCTCTTAGGGCGAGGTGAGCACTTCGTGTGAATATATATATAAATACATATATATATATTTTATAATTTTTATTAAAATATAATATATATATAAAATTATAATTTATATATAATAAAATTATATATATATATATATATATATATATATATATATTTTACACACACACACACACACACATATATATACATATATATGACTGCGGCGATAATCCAGTGGTTAGAGCAACTGGACTCCGACCTTCATGGTCCCGAATTCAATTCCTCGTCGCGGCAGTCGTAAAAATGTCTATGTTCCGACTGCTTGCTCGAGCCCGATCTCACGGCGCGAAAACGACATATCGCCTTGAAAAGTCAAACGCAGGTGTTCGTAGGGGAAGTCCCCCCGCCGTGGTATTAACGCGCTGAACCGCAGTTTTATTAGAAAAAGCATCCAATCAGCAAGGTGGCCCTGCCAAATAACCTTTCAATAGTGAATTGAGAGTGGCCTATGCCTGCAGTGGGGAAAAAATAGCTGTTGAAAAAATACATATATGTGTAATCATATATTATTTTTCCACTGTAGGATAAGGCCTTTTCCAATGTGTATATTATATGTATATATATTATATATTTTATAATATATATATATAATATAAAATATAATTTTAAAATTATATATATAATATATATATTTGCCATTAAACATATATCTGTATATAAATATATTAAATACATATATATGTATATAACATTTAAAAACCCTACACACATATATGTACTTTATATATACAAAAATACTTTTCAATACAATTTTTTAATTTTGCTATATATAAAATAGTATGAATACATTTTTATGGTATCATAGATATAGTGTATATATATTAATAATTTAATGTATATATATGCATATATACATTTAAAGTACGTAATGCATATATTAATAATATGGTGTAACATATATATATAATAAAATTTCATATATATATATTATATATTATATATAATATATTATATATAATATATGTGTGTGTTTGTGTGTTGGATGTGTGTTGGTGGTGTGTTGTGGTGTGTTTGTGTGTGTGTGTGTGTTTGGTTGGGTGTGGTGTGGTGGGTGTCGTGTGTCTGTACATTGTGTTATATATTTTATAACCCATATATATATATAATTAACATATATATTATATAATTTATTAAAATTATATATACACATATATATTATTATAATGTGGGGGTGGTTTGTTAAAATAATATATGTTTATATGTGTATAAAAAAGATATGTGGTATACACTATAACATATGGTATTTTGTTATTTGGGTGTGCAAATATACTTATTGTATTATATTTTATATATATAATATGTATAAACATAACACACACATTATAAAATAATACATACAATTTTACATAACTTATAACATGTAATATTTTTATATATATATATATAATATAATTACTATATATATATTATATGTGTGTGGGGGTGTGTGTGTGTTGGTGCGTGTGTCTCTGTGTCTGTGGGTGTGTAGAATATCTATATATATAATATATAATCCATATAATGGCATATATATATATAATTTTATAATATATATAATTTTATATATATAAAATAATATATATATTTATGTATTATGTATTATATATATAATTTCATATACAGTATATTAATTGTGTGTGTGGTGGTTGTGTATATATATAATATATATATATTTAATTATAATATAATAATTTTATTAATATATATTTTGGTTGTATGTTTGTGTGTGTGTGTGTTGTTTTTGTGTGTGTGTGTGTGTGTGTTGTGTGTGTGTGTTTGTTATATTTTCTAAAAAATATAATTTTTATATATATTATATTATATAATATATATAATAATAAAATACTATAAAATAATTTAAAGTGCGTTGGGGGTATAATTTTGCTAATATTGTCTAATAGTTTGTTTTGTGTGTGTGTAATATTATTAATATATAATATATAATAATATTATTAGTATATATTGATTTAATTAAAAAATATTAATATTATATTATAATATCTTAATATTATTTTATTTTTATACGTATATTTTATAATATAATAAATAATTAATATATATATATTTGTATGATATATATATATATATATATAATAATATATATTTTTATGTATGTATGTTTTATACTATTAACTATTATGGTTTTTGTGTGTGGTGTGTGGGGTGTGGTTGTGGTGTGTGTGTGTGGTGTGTGTGTTGTTTGGTGTGTGCATATATTTTATATATTATATATATTTTTTTTATATAATAATTATTATAATATTATATTATATACAATAATTTTATATTGTTATAATATATATATATCTATTATATTAATATATCTATATATTATATTATGAGCCGCAGTGGATAGTGGTTTTAAACAACGGGGCTCAAACTGTCCGACGGGGAATCGATTCGGGGTTCGAGTCAACGGCCGGGGTTTTTTCCTTGGGGGAAGGAACTTTTCCCCCGATTGCCCACCTAGCCACGCATGGGCAAAACCCGCCCCAAATCAGTCGGTCCCAACCCGGGTAAACAAGGGAAAAGGGTTTGGGGTCGGGGAAAAGGGACCGGCCATAAAAAATGGGATAAAGTAAAAAAAAAAAAAGTGCGGTGTGTATATCTTTGCGTATATAATGTAAATAAGTATGTTTGTATATTTTTTAATATATATATATATATAATATATATATATATTATTAATTTCTGTATATAATTTTATATATATATGTTTTTGTAATTATTAAAAATTATAAAATTATTATAATATATGTATGTATGTATGTAATATATACATTTTTATTACATATATATTGTGTGTGTTGTGTGTGTGTGGTGTGTTGGTGTGTTGTTTTTGTTGTGCATATATATTTTAAATTTTTAATATTTTTTAATATATATATATACATAATTATTATATAATTATTAATATATATATTTTTTGTTGTGTGGTGTGTTGGGGTTTTTATAATATTAATTTTTAATTAATTTTTTATATATTATATTTTATAATAAAATTTAGGGCCCCCAGGGGAGTGGTTAGACAACGGACTCAAAACTTCACGACGGCAATCGAGTTCGGGGTTCGAGTCAACGGCCGGCGCGTTTTTTCCCTTGGCAAG
>NC_051396.1:18411232-18443732 GCF_015228065.2 Penaeus monodon | reverse complement strand
ATCGAGGCTAAAACAACGACCTGCCTGGGAGCATTCGGAACCCAGTGCAGATCACGAGGGGCTGTGGCTCCCACGACTCATCAAAAAACCCGACGACCCGGCACCCGCTCGACGGGGTCACCCGCGGCGAGTCGGGGCGTGCGGGGGGGGCCCGACCCGCGCCCGCCGACACGCGCGCGCGGAAAGGTGGGGGAAAAACCCGGCCTCTGCGGCGAGCCTCGGCCCCTTTTCACATTCGCGGCAAACACGCAATTTTTAACTTGCTCATTTTACCTTTTTAATTTTTTTCTGTTATCATCTATCTGCCTTCGTTTCTTTCCCTTTTTCTCTCTTTTCTCTTCTCCCCCTCTTTTCTTCCCCCTCTTCTCTCTCTCCTCCTCTCTCTCCCCTCTTCTCCCCTCCTCTTACAACACACACACCACACGTGGTGGGGTGTGGTGTGTTTGTGTGTGTGTGTGTGTGTGGTTTGGTGTGTTGTGTGTGGTGTTGTTGGTGTGTGTGTGGTGTGTTGAGGGGGAAAAGGAGGAGAAAGGGAGAGGAGGAGAGAGAGGAAAGAGAGAGAGAAGAGAAAGGAACGAAAGTTTTTGGTATCTAATAATTTGAATTTCCCTTTTGCCGCGGATCAGCCGTCTGTACCCGGCTGGGAATCCCCCCCCTTGGGGTCGGGAGTTTGAGGTCCATTCCCTGTATTCGACCTTCGCTGGTTTTCCCTTTGACAACCCGCGCGCTCCTCAACCCCGGCTCTGAGTCGAAAACGAAATAGTGAAGATGATCGCACGAACCCGATCTTGGGGCCCTCAAAATTCCGAGACAGGTAAAAACCCTAATGAGTTTTGTATTACAAAAATTACCCCCAAAAATTATACAATATTTGGCCATCAGGCCCGAAAGTAACCTTATTCTTTTTTTAAAGGGGAAAGCCTACGCGGGTTTTTTTTTTTTTTTTACCCCCCGTCAAAAGTAATTCCTGGAAACTTTCACGGGATTTAACAAAGGTTTAAAATATCTGATTAAAATTCCCGAAACAAAAAAGAAAAGAATTCCCTGGCCGTCCCCCGCTTGTACGGCCAAGATCGCTGCTCAAAGACCCCTTGGGAAAAGACAAAGCGCTCTAATACACTGGGTAAGAATAAAATTAAAAATTTTGTACCGTGCGTTTTCAATTAGCTGAGTTTTAGTGTTTCCAAATAAGAACACTGTTTTAGTCTTTTTTTAAAGAAGAGGTTTTAAATTTTTAACGTCCCTTTTGGGCATCGGCTTTGGGGTTTTTTATTCATATATTTTTTTTTTTTGTCTTGCCAACAAGAGCGAACTCACGTCCCTTCTTTGCTTTGAAAGTTGCCTGGCGCAGCAGAATTCAAAAGGCTGTGAAACGTCATTTTTTCTTTCCCGGTTTTATGCCTAATTGCAATACAAAATTGGGGCAACTGACGTTCAGCAAAGCGTTAAATTGCACCCTTTCCCCTTTATTTTAACCCGGGCTTCGCCCTTTCCCGAACAACAAATCCTGTCCTTTTTCCCCCGGGCAGCGCAGTGACGATGCTCCCGCGGCGGACGGCGGGGGCCAGCGGCGACGTCCGCTTCACCAACCTGTAACCCCACTACCTGGCCAATCGTCCTGCCGACTTCCCGCGGGGGTGATCACTACTCCCCTTTTACTTCCGCCCGGGGGACTTCAAGAGGCATCTGGTTTTAGCATCACGGCCTGGGGCTGGTGCCCTTTCTCGCGACGCCCGCCGATCCCCAGACGACGTACCTCAAGCTCATCGCCCTCTGGTTGGTCTGCATCGTCGTCGACTTCGTCAGGCTGATGCTCGCGCTCATCGACTCGTCCTCCCCCAACCGCAAAAAGCAACCGGTCCTTTTCATCCCCCCATCGAAGAAAAAGGGCCAGGCGATTAAGTGAACGCCCAGAAGCTGAACAAACCGGGCCCCGTCGCCCCCCCGTGCTGTTCCTGGCCTTCCTGCTCGTCTACGCCGTCGTCGCCGCGTCAAGTAGTCTGGGGAGGGGGAAGGGGTAACCCGGGTAGGGGTTTTTGAAAAAGAGTTATTGATGTTTAATTTCAAAACACCACACACCACACACACACAACACATATATATTGTGTTGTGTGGTGTGAATGGTAAAAAAGAATCAGCAAAAAACGATAGTCCCCCCACATTATCAGCCCAATGACCCAAAAACAAGACCCCCTGTATGATCTTGTCCCTACAAAAGTCAAAGTCACACATCACAGACAAACACCCGATGAGGCTGAACCTTGGGTCCAAGGGGTTTCCTCTCCTGTAGCAAGGAAACAGCATAGCCCGCCAAAAATTGCTCGGGAAAAGCAGAAAAACTACTGTGTTTTTGGGCGCCATCCCTTTTTATCATGACGGAAACAACAAATAGACCCACCCAAAGCACCCCCAGACACAACCACCGCCTTTTTTAATGAGACACCCCAGGAGGCCTCAAAACACTATTTGATGGTACTTCGTTATAACTCTGTTTGAGGATTTTGAAAGCGCAGTTATCACGTAAAAAAAAATCTCAAAATAATGTTACTTTTTTTGACTTTTTAGATATGAAGAGTTATTGTAATTTTACAAAGTACTTAATAATCACGTCCATGACAGTCTAGTGCATAACGTTAAACAAAATATTTATTACATAAATAATATACTGTGTTAATTCGCTAAGCTTTTTTTTTTATGGAAACATTTCCCAGTTAAATTTGCCTTTTTCCCTACTTTTATGTACCTTTTTCAGATATTCTTATGTAACATGCATTTTTGATTTTACTTTGTCTTGTGAGCAAGTGATTCCCACGCTACATTGCCCTTAACTAATAGGCTGCATAAAGAATAGCAATGTTTGTCTCTCCCTTCTCTTTTCCTAGTTTCCGGATGGGCCTGAGAACAAGACAATAAAACGTTTTTATTTTTTAAAAACATAGGTAGAAGACTGAAAAACAAAAACAAAAAAAAGATGGGAAAAAATAACATAGTGATTTAAGCAATATCAGGTCTGTATCAGTGTTTGGTTTCTAAGGTCTGTCAGAAAAGGTAAAAAAAATTATAAAAATTTATCGTTTATAATTCTGACGTTTTTGTTTTATAAATTAAAAGAGAGGAAACTTATAACTCGGACCCCTCTGGCCATTGTAAGTGGTGTTTGTAAATTTTAAAACGCAGATTTTGTAAATAGATTTTTTTGTGCCTTCCTCCTTCAAAATTTAATTCTTCACCTTTTTGGGAATTCAATTCCCTTGTCGCAAGAAAGGTTTCTCCTCAAAAGTTTCTTTTTTTAGAAGCCAAGGGAATGGTATCGTTTTTCTTTTAAAGCAAGTACATGGGACGTTTCTTATTTCCCTTTTCATGATTTCGAAAATAGCTGAGTAAACCGGAACAAATTACATTTTTATTATTGTGAAGTTGTAAACGCCGTTATGGCTCATATTTAATCATTAATTACCAAAAAAAAAAGGCTTACTATCTTGCAATGTTAATATTATTACCAGAGTGATTTTTTCCGCAATTTGCAGTCCGAAGAACTTTCACCAGAACTGTAACTTAGTCATTTGGTGTAGTCATCATATCGTCGCGATGGCGGCGATAAGATGGCTACACCAAAATCAGTTTGCACTTTTAGTCTTGGGAATTTGCTGTAAAGACATGCGTATAACCTCATAACACATACACACACACACACACACATACATACACACACACACACACACACACACACACATACACACACACACACACACACACACACACACACACACACACACACCTACACACACGCACACTCACACACACACACACACACACACACACACACACACACACACACACACACACACACACACACACACACAATTTCAGAATTAGGGAATAATAAAACAGGAAAAAAAAAACTTTTGGAGCATATGTTAATGATTCCAGCGATGAGTCAAAATTCTCTAGGTATGTTTATGTATGTTTATGCACATATTTTTATCCACAGAGGTATCTTTTATACATTCATTTAAACTGTCCTCTTATAGGGTAATTCAAACTCCGACTTTGATACTGTATATATGTATGTGCACACAGACACACGCACGCACGCACCCACGCACGCACGCACGCACGCACGCACGCACACACACACACACACACACACACACACACACACACACACACACACACACACACACACACTCACACACACACACACCCTACTGTGGTTTTGCGTTCAGTTAATATTCTATAATGGAAAATATAATATAGCCTGTTTCTTGTTTATTGATTCAGTTTTAGCGTTTGGCTCTGGCGAAAAAGAAACTCACTTTATTAGTTCAAATTAGCTAGATGGTGTAGCTACGAGAAACATTTACAAAGGCATCGGCGATTTTGAAGATTTTCATTTGGTACAGCTGTCGTGTGTTGTGTGTGTGTGTGTGTGTGTGTGTGTGTGTGTGTGTGTGTGTGTGTGTGTGTGTGTGTGTGTGTGTGTGTGTGTGTGTGTGTGTGTGTGTGTGTGTGTGTGTGTGTGTGTGTGTGTTTGTGTTTGTGTTATATTATCAATGTTTGGGGAACGGCTAATGAAAGAACCTCCCCGTAGCTAGGTTCAAACTCTTACTAAAAGAGATTAGAAAGTGTTACATACGAACACCACCTCTGCCCCGGGGATTAGACAAGCATTTGAATAACGAAAGCTTGTTCTTATAATAAGTATGGCTGCCCCTACTATTGGTCTTTCTTTTCTACAATTATTACCGTCTTTCTTTTTACATATAAACCGACAGTAAAAATATCTTCGAAGTTAAGAAGCATCCTAGCAATTAGTCGATTCACTGAAGCCACCGGCAAAAAAAAAAAAAAATTAATTAATTGATTAATTAATTTTAAAAAAATATATATATTTTTTTTTTTCTTCTTCTTCTACTTCTTCTTCTTTTCCTGTCAACTACATGGAATATTTTGCGCGAGCTATAAAATCAATTATTCTAATATATTCTAAAATATATAACAACTTCAGTTCCTCAGTACACACACACATACACACTGTCATCCAATGTACAACTGTTTTGGCTTCAGTTTATATTCTAAAATGACTACGTTTTTCCCTTTTATTGAATCAACGTTTGGTTCAGGCGAAAGGAAAACATATTTTACTAATTTAAAAATATATCAAGATAATGTATGAAAACTTTGATTTTGTGACAAAAACATAAGCATGCCATTTTTATCTTCATATATACATATACTATACACGGATATGCATCAACAAACAGAAGGAAATAAAGATAAATGGCAAATAAAAGTAAAGCGCAAGATTACCTGCCCATTTCATTAGAAAGATTTTTTTTTTTTTTTTTTTCAAGATATCAGATATACAGCACATGTATTGGGACTAAGTTCTTAGACTTGATATTTACCCTCTTTTGGAACCACCCAGCTAGTAGTTCCTCGAAGTGAAGCAAGTAAACATGTATTTTCTCACTCGGCTGTTCGAACGTGGATGCGACTCCTCAGAGAAACGCCACGACTTAGGGAATAATAATAGCGAAAACTATGACCAATTTTTTGCCCAAGATAAAGGGCATTCAGGTTAACCGAAACGAATCATACATAATGTTTTATTAGTCACCACCAAGTATTGACTGACGCTGCACATGCGCGCACACACACAAACAATGATAAAGCATCTATATATTCATTGCAGCGTTCAGATAATGTTTTATAACTAAGAATATGATATAGTGTGTTTTCTGTTTATTTGATCAGTGTTTAATGACGAAAAGAAGAAAACCTAGTCACTCCAGTTCATCATCATCAATAACGGTATGCTCATGTTTGAGCAGCCGTGGACCAACAGCCGGTCTTTACAATTTATTTTTCT
This sequence comes from Penaeus monodon, assembly GCF_015228065.2. NCBI lineage: Eukaryota > Metazoa > Arthropoda > Malacostraca > Decapoda > Penaeidae > Penaeus > Penaeus monodon. Next base: position 18,437,860 of record NC_051396.1, on the reverse strand, counting down.
CAGCACTTCATTATTCGTCTTCTTCTCTGTCCAGCTAATACGCAGTACTCGTCTGTAACACCACATTTCGAAACTATTGATCTATTTCTTGTCTATCTACATCAGCACCCAACACTCAGAACCATATGATGCAATTGGGAAAACTAAGGAGTTCAATAACCTCAGCTTTGTCCGAAAGGTAATGCTTCGGTCTTTCCAGATGTTATTGAGAGCAATTGTGGCGTTTTTGGCAATGGCAATTCATCTTTTTATCTCCGATGAATCATCATATATATATTAGTTAAAACAGCTCCACGATAAGTGAACTCTTTCACATTTTCCACAATCATTCCATTGATTGTAACATGTTCATCATCGTTTCATCGTTTCATGCCGGCCATCTTTGAATCTTCATGATCTTAGTTTTCTTGGCATTAAGAAACAAGCCAGCCTTTTCGCTTGCTTCTCTAACTTTATCTAGTAGTTGTTGTAGTTCAGTGATACTGCTGGCAATCAAAACTATATCATCGGCGTACCTTAGATTTGACATTCTGCATCCTCCAACATCCACAGTTCCTTCAAAATTCTCTAGAGCACCTCTCATAATTGTTTCAGAATATATGTTAAAGAGGTGCGGAGACAGAATGTAACCCTGTCGCACTCCTTGTTTGACCTCGATCCATTCTGTTAACCCATAAGCTTTCACATAATCGATGAAACACAGGTATAGGTCTTTTTGATGGCAATGGCAAACCACCGCTCTAAATTGCCAAGAAAAATCATGGAAGCCCATGATCGTCAAGGCTGCGGTCGCCGAATGGTTAGAGCGTCGGACTGTCACGACTGCAATCTGAGTTCAAGGGTTCCCAAGTCACCGGCCCGGGGCGCGTTGTCCTTGGGAAAGGAACTTCACCTCGAATGCCTACCTAGCCACTGGTTGGCCATGCCAGCCCAAGTCATGCTGGGTCCCAAGCCCGGATAAAATAGAGAGAATGATTACATAAAAAAAAAAAATAATAAAAAAAAAAAAAAATGAAAACTACAATTAAGTATCATGCTGTGACCACGGCGGCTCAGACATGATGAACCTACCATTAAAAGAAGAAGATATATATATATATATGGGCCGCGGTGGCCGAATGGTTAGAGCGTCGGACTCAAGACTGTCACGACGGCAATCTGAATTCGAGGGTTCGAGGGCACCGGCCGCCGCATTTTTCCCTTGGGCAAGGACATTCAAACCCCGATTGCCCCTAAGCCGCTGGGTGGCCAAGGCAGCCCAAGTGCCCGTGGCGGGAAATGAGATGGACCCCGATCCAAAAAAACCCACCGGGCAGGGAAAGGGAATGGCAAACCACCCCTCTAAATTGCCAAGAAAATCATAGAAGCCATGATCGTCAAGGCCGCGGTGGCCGAAATGTTTAGAGCCCTCGGACTCAAGACTGTCACGGACGGCAAAACGTATTCGAGGGGTTCAGTCACCGGCCGGCCCCATGTTCCTTGGGCCCAAAGGGAAATTCAAACCCCGGATTGCTTACCTAGCCATGAGTGCAGCCAGCACCCAGTCAGTGCTTGGGTCCCAAACCCGGAAAAAAAATAGAGAGAATGATAAACCCAAAAAAAGGTAAAACCGGCACTCTCCGTGGAAAGGATGGGGGACCCTACCGTACTCACTCCAAAGGGGAAGAGGAAGACAATTGAAGTGCTGAGAAAAAAAATTTTAAAAGACCGGCGGTTGGGACATTTTGAACATGAGGAAAAAAATTTTTGGGTATGTGAGAGAAAAAAGTATTAGAAAGACTTGCTGACGGGATGGTGATAGGAACAGAGGAAAGGCAAACCAAGCAAGACTGAGCGACAATATCAAAGATTTTGCGGGTTGTCGATGGTACAGTGGAAAGAAAGCGTAAACGAGTTTATGGCAAAGGGATGGGGGAGAGGTCCCGGCTGCTCAAACATGAGCATACCGTTATTGATTGATATATTATATTTTTAATAACAAAAACGGTATCTCTTTTGAGAGCCGTGGACCTTCCACCGTCCTTCGCCGCTAAACTCGATTTTACTTTTTTTTCCACTTGTACCATCGACAGCCCGCAAATATTTTTGTATTTCGCTCAGTCTTGTCTTGGGTTTGCCCTTCCTCTTTTTTCCTACCCTATTAAATCAAAAAAGGTATGCCATGTTTGAGCAGCCGTGGACCTCTCCACATCCTTCCCACTAAACTCGTTTTATTACGCTTTTCTTTCCACTTATACCTCGACAGCCCAAATATCTTTGATTTTGTCGCTCAGGCCTTTTGTCTTTTTTTGCCCCCTCTGTTTCCCATCACCACCCTGTCAGCAATTTTTTCTAAATGCTTTTACTTCTCTTTACATACCAATAATTTTAAATTTTCCCTTGTTAAAGATGTCCAACAGTCGGTCCTACAATTTTTTCTCTCAGATTTCATCTTCGTCTTTTTCTCTGTCAGCAATACGCAGTCTCCCGTCAAACCCCACTTTTCAAAACATTGATCTTTTTCTGGCTATCTATTTCAGCACCCAACACTCAGAAACCATATGAGCTTGGGAAAAAATATGATTCAATAATATATATATAATATATATATATAATATATATTAAAATATATATATTTTTATATTTAAGGCCGCGGTGGCCCGAGTGTTAGGGCATCGGATTCAAGACTGTCACACGGCAATCTGAGCTCGAGGGTTCGGGGTCCCGGCCGGCGCATTTTTTTCCTTGGAAAGGAACTTCCCCCTGATTGTCTACCTGGCCACGGGGTGGGAAACCCCCACCCAAAGTGGGGTGCCGGCCCCAAAAAACCCGGGGGAAAAATAAAGGGTTTGACTCGATAAAAACACCGGGGGAAGGCAACGGCAAACCCCGCTCAAATTCCCAAAGAAAATCATGGAAATCCTTTATCGCCAAATCCTTGTGGGTTTGGGCATTAGGAAAAAAAAAAAAAAAAAAAAAAAGAATTATATATATATATATATATATAATATATATATATTTTTATATATATATGTGTGTAATATATAATATAATATTTTAATATATAAAATATATATATTTTTCTAAAACGGTAGGTTCATGTCTGGGGCCGCCTGGTCACAGCATGATACCCATTGTAGTTTTCCATGTTGTGATCCCTTTTGGAGTGAGTACGTGGTAGAGCCCCCCAGTTCCTTTCCCCCGGAGAGTGCCGGGGTATTTTAGGAAATTTCTTCTTCATTTATCCGGGTTTGGGGACCAGCACTTTGACTTGAGCTGTCTTGGCCCCCAGTGGCTGGTGGGCAATCAAGGTAAATTCCTTGCCCAGGGAACAACGGGGGCGGTGGGTGACTCGCCCCTCGAACAGATTGCCGTCGTGACAGTCTTGAGTCCACGTCCAACCTTTCGGCCCCCGCGGCCTTGACGATAGGGCTTTCCTGATTTTTTTCTTGCAATTTAGAGGGGTGGTTTGCCATTGCCTTCCCCCGGTGTTTTTTATCGAGTCCCATCCCCCTATTTACCGGGGATTGACCTAGCTGGGTTGGGCCACCCAAGGCTAGGCAGGCAATCGGGGGGAATTCCTTTCCCAAGGGAAAAAAACGCGCCGGCCCGGGGACTCAACCCTCGAAACTCAGATTGCCGTCGTGACGCTTAGTCCGATGCTTAAAACCCTTCGGCCCCCGGCCCCCAAAAATATAAATATATATATAATAATTTATATATAATATATAAAAAATATATATAAAATTATATATATATATAATATATGTATATATATAAAATGTTAATAAAATATATTAATATATATATATTATATAAAAATTATATATTTAAAAATATAATTATATATAAATATATATATATATAAATTGTATATTTTTGGTACAACAGGGGAGCAATGCTGTCCCCCAAATAATTTTGGGGCCCTTTGGTGTCAGTAGACACCAACCCAAGGGGCCCACCTTTGTCATGATCTCTAAAATCATTTTTTTTTTAAAGGAAAAAAATTTTTTAACCAAATTTTCCCCTGGAACTTCGTAAAAAATCTAGTAACGAAACATTATCTACTAAGACCACGATGAAAATCAGTAGCAGAAAAAAAAAAACTAAACAACTGCCAACAGAACAGGTTGAACATAATATCAAATGTAGGTTACACCACCGCCCTTTTTATCTCTAAACTCTACTGCCAGCCTCTAATTACTACTCCATTAGTTTTTTAAGGCGGTAGGGTAATACCAACCTTTGGTTAAAAATATTTGGCAATAGGGAGCACTGATGCATAGGGGGTCTATGACCCCCAGCAGCCAAATGCCTACGTCGCCCAAATTTGCCCCTTTGTGTCGTAAACTCATTTTCTCAGGACTGGGGTTGATATACTAATGAAATTTGGGACGTCAAAGCAGGGCCCTGTAAATATAAAAATAATCCCCCATCATTTCCTGATATGAGGACGCGCGCAACTTAAATTTATTCACCCCCTTTTTGGGAAATTTTTTTTTTTTGTTACATTATTAATATAATTGAAGATCACGATTTCAGTCGTTTTATTATAGTCTGGGAGATTAATGAAAAACTCCCAAAAGGGCCCGCTAGATCTTCCGTTGCCACAAACTTTTGTTCCGGGGTCCCCCCTTTTGGCATTATATGTCAATCAAAAAGGCTTCCATTAGCACCAAAGGAATGTACCAGTCCCCATAGATATATATTTTTTTTTTTATATGAAATAAGCTACAAGATTATTTTTTTTCCCAACTTCCCCTGAAATTATCACTGGGTTCTTTTGAAAGCTTATATACTTCGTCTTTAGCATCCATTAATATTTTATCCCACAAGTTTGTGTTGAATTAGGGTGGTTGTTGAATTGCCCGACAACCCAAAAATTGGGGGTGAGGCAGGGATTTCGCAAGACCTCCCCGGCTGGATAGTATTCTGGGCCCAAACTGTTTGCAAACTTTTCAAATTTCCAATCGACCAGCTCCCCTTTTTCACTTTGAGTAGCCCAGATTCCTCTCATGAAAAAAAAACAAATGAGGAACCTTGTGAGCTGAACTTATATGGCTTGCGGGGCCATATTCCTGCTTAAATGGCATCTACCATAAAAAAAGACATGTTTTATGCAAAAGAAGTATTGCTAGTGCGAAGACTTTGATGTCAATAGGATCTACGGTTTACCATTTGACAGTAAATTTAAATTCATCGTGTCACGCATACTGAACCTTCATGCGTTTACATAAAGATTTGGGTATCTGTAATCTATTCGGGACATTAATTGCTGATTTTTCGGTTGGCCTTGTTGTATAATCTTAGCTAGAAGCCTGACTTTTCGTGTGCTAGCAAATACAGTCTGAGTCCTCTCGTTTTTTTAAATCTTTTCTTTTTAAAGCGTAAAGTCGAGATTCATCAGTGTGCGAGCCCTGTGTGAAAACATGTTCATACATATAGTCTACTGCATGCTTTTGGCTTTATTTTTATGACCATACTTTAAATCGTATTGCTCCCCGGTGGAGCACGGGCGGGAAACTGATATATTCGATGGGGCCACTTTGATTAAAGCTATGAAGATGATAGGTCCTTTGTAAAAATGCAATTCACCATATAACCCTTCCCAAACAAGATATTCGATGTAATGATATTTAGTTATAGAAGCTTTCTGAAAATATTCAAATTTGGGAAACTGTGTTGTTGAATTGGATTCGTATTTTGTTATCCGGTATGTAGTGACAGGATTGAGTGTACCTCATTAACAGATCTATGCAAAATTGACTTAATTTTGCATTACTTACCAAATGCTAAAATAAAAAGATTTACTAGCATTACCTTTTTGATTAACTTATTAAAGGTAAAAATTTTTGGAGAAGTGGCCAAATCTAGGATGATACTATGGCCAGGTATTCCTTACAAACAGGTGCTTCCCCACAGGTCAGTCATATTAGACGAAATGCGACAATAGGGACCAAACGGGCTTTTTGTTTCGGGACCGTTTTGACAAGTCGAATTGAGAGGCAGGCATTGAATCCACTGGCAGATACATTCTGTGTTGAATTGTAGAAAACGCCCTTCCATATCACTAGCGCAAAAGCTGTTTTTTAAAATTGATGCACTTGGGGTCATCACAAGCAATCAGCTTCCGGGTTTATGACCTGAACACATTAATGTTTGTATCATTCAGAAATTTGCACTGATTTTAGAAGTAGGGCTTATATGTGTTGTTCCTTTACAGTTCCAGAGAAAGCATAATTGGAATGGATTTTCAACCTGCCCAAGTGATTTAGCTAGGCACGCTTTAGGTTTAAAATCGTATTTTTGACACATCTTCTCTTATGGGTTTTCTGGTCGTTCACATTCATTGTTCTTTAACCAGTGCCATTCCCTTACTATCTTGAATCGCCCTGTATTGCCACGTGTGGACTATTGACCAGAAACGATAATAGTGACCTCTCCTCAAGACTGCTTAAAAAGTTTGCGTGGGATATCGAATTTCCATTGTGCCAATAGCCTCTGAAAGGTTAACCAATACTTGTACGCTTTCTCCATATTTAAGCGGTTCAGCAATGTTCTCATAATAAGTTTTCCCAGAACACTTCTAAAGAACCCAGGCGATGCAGACTTGCACTCTTGGCACTGAATTTTAATGAAATCGCCTTCCGCGCCAGAATAATTTACATTATATGCAACTGATTGGGTTTCAGCCCTCTCGTTTGGTTATAAATTATCTTTATTTCCCATTTTTACAGGATCGTGTTCGAATACAGCAACAAACCCTTGGAATCATTCTAAGATTTAGAAATAATTTTCTTTCCTTGTTGCCAACATGTAAAGGTATGAATTGTTGTATTTATAAACACCGGGCGCGGTCACTAAATGACGATTCTGTTCTACATAATCCGATGCTTTTCAAGGGGATGAGACCTTAAACTGACATGGGCAAACTTTATTTTGGAAAATGTCAGGGAGTAAAATTTCCCATAAGGGGAAGTCCAATATTGCCCTTTACGATTCCAAAAATTAGCATAAAAGCCCGTGGTTATCGAAGCGAAATGAATGTGAGTGGGAGAGCTAGAAAGCCCTCGGGTAGTCGAAAGAAGGGTGTGTTGGTTCCTATTCCTGGTTTTTGATAATTATATAATTATTATTCGCCGTAACTCGAAATCGTACCCATGAATACATCGCTGTCAGTGGCAGGGGTAGGCCCTAAGCTATAAATTATTTTTATGTAAGTAAATGAGAACGCCTGTGATCTAGTTTGATTTCGTACGCATTCTAAAAGTTATTTTAAGTCATTAGATACAAGGAAAAACGAAGTCCTATCAATGATAAATGGGGGTACGTGACGCAACCTAAATTCAAAGCTAAAATCCGTCTGTCTGGGAAGGCTTAACACATCTGGTATTGTGAACAACATCCTACCATGGTAGTCATCGGGGAAAGGAATCAGCCTTCTTCCAGGATTTATGATAAATGTAGGAAATAGATGTTTTTTAGTCATTTTCCTTAACTTTCACCATTTATCCGTCGTACAATGGTATATCGCAAGGCATTAAACCGTCAAAGTTATATTTTCCTCTATAAAAGGAAAGCTGGCCCGGATGGATGGTGATAATATCTCCAGTGGCAACACATTCTACCGCACCCAGGAATAATTCCTCTTTTGTTTATGTTTAGAATTCTAATCCCGCATAATGGTTCGAATACTTCATTAGCAAATTGCAACGAGGTACATTACATAGATAGGACATTCTATATGTATCCGTACAACGGACATATTATTGATCTATTAAGCCTTGCCTACATATTCTGTTGCAGTTAGTATAGGAACACTTTTCCCTAATCAAGAACGTAAAATCAACTGGCGAGAAAACACTGACTGGATTCTCGGGTAGCATTTGCCAATCTCACAGAGACAGGAGCGCGACAATAAATTTAATCATTATAGCCATACGGTATATGTTTCATTCCAGACAAAGGTTGTTATATATGTAAAAGGCTATCCATATGCTAACTTTCGTGTGCGTGCGCGTCGTGTGGTGTATGGGTGTGTGTGTGTATGTGTGTGTGTGTGCTGCGTGTGTGTGTGTGTGTGTGTTTGTGTGTGTGTTGTGTGCGCGTAGTGTGTGTGTGTTGTGTGCGCGTATGTGTGTGGGTGTGCTTGCGTGTGTGTGTGTGTGTGTGTGTGTGTGTGTGTGGTATGTGTGTGTTGTGCTTGCGTGGTGTTTGTGTGCGCGGTGTGTGTGTGTTTGTGTGCGCGTATGTGGTGTGTGCGTTGCGTGTGTATGTGGTTGTGGGGGGGGGTGTACGTGTGTGTGTGTTGTGTTTGTGTGTGTGTGTGTTGTGGGGTGTGTGTGTGGTGTGTGTCGTGTGTGTGCGGTGCGTGGGCGTGCGTGTGGTTTGTGTGTGCGTTAGTGTGCGTGTGTGTGTGTTTGTGTGCGCGTATGTATATCCATACGGATATATGTTTCATCTAGCAAAGGTTGTATTATTGTAAAAAAAGCTATACATTGTATGCTAACTTTCTGTTGCGTGCGCGTGTGTGTGAGTGTGTGTGTGTGTATGTGTGTGTGTGTATTGTGTGTTGTGTATGGCGTGTTGTGTGGTTTGTGTGCGCGTATGTGGTGTTTGTGATGCGAGTATGTGTGTGTGGTGCTTGCTTGTGTGTGGTATGTGTGTGGGGAGCGTGGGTGTGTGGTGCGTATGTGTGTGTGTGTGTGTTTGTGTGTGTGTGAGTGTGCGTGCGGTCGTGCCGTGTGTGTGTGTGTGTGTGTGTGTGTGTGTGTGTGTTGTGTGTGTTTGTTGTGTGTTGTTGTGTGTGTGTGGTGGTTTTGTTGTGTTGTTCTTTTGTGTTGTTGTGTGTGTTTGGGTGTGTTTGTTTTGCTTTTTGTTTTTATTTTTGTTTTTTTGTGGTTTGTTTTTTTTTAGTTTTGTTTTGTTTTTTTGTTTTGGTTGTTTGGGGGTTTTGTTGTTTGGTTGTGCTGTGTGGGGGGTTTTTTTTTGTTTTTTTGTTTTTTTTTGTTTTTTTGTTTGTGTGTGTTTGTGTGTGTATTTTGTGGTAGTTTATTTGTGTTTGTGTGTTTTTTTATTTCTTTGTGTGTGTGTTTTTGTTGTGTGACTTGTTAGTGTGTGTGTCTAGTGTGTTTGTCTGTGTGTGTGTTTGTGTGTTTGTGTGTGTGTGAGTGTGTGTGTGTGTTGTGTGTTTTTGTGTTATTTGTCCTGTTGTGTGTTTTTGTGTGTGAGCATGACCCAGGGCTGTGAAGATGATCCTCAGTGTGTTTCCACAAAACACTAATACACATACCATTTTCAGGCGAAGAGGCGGGTTCAGTCATTAAGTTAAATAAGATATAAAACATCGCAAGTATTAATTGGAGTAAAAGGTTGCCACACTGAAAAATTATACAGAGAAGGCCAAAGAAACACAGAACACGTAAAATAATATAAAATGAAACCTACTAAAACCAAACAGATAAAAGCAGGCAAATGACACTAAAATGAATAATACAAAACATAATAAAATGAAGGATAAAGTTCTCAAATTTTTTTTTTTTTTTGTGTGTGTGTGTGTGGGACAGTAAAAAGATGCTGGGAATTAAGTAAAATTGACAGTAAAGGACTACAGGAAAACAGGAAAATACAAAGCAGTAAAAGGAGGAAAATAAATGGAATACTAAAATCAAAACAAACTGATTAACACGAAAGCTAAAACATAAGAACACAAAATAGTAAAATTAAACCAGGAAAAAAATCAGACCAAAAAAATGTGGAGGCTATACATATCACACATACAGAACGGAGTTAAAACAGGAAAGTTGTGTTAGTTTATTTGTGTTTGTGTGTTTTTTTATGTCTTTGTGTGTGTGTTTTTGTGTGTGCTTGTTAGTGTGTGTGTCTGGTGTGTTTGTCTGTGTGTGTGTTTGTGTCGTGTGTGTGTTGTGTGTGTTTGTGTGTGTTTGTGTATTTTTATTTGGTCTCCTTGTTTGGTATGTATGTGTTTTTGTTGTGTGCGCATGACACAGGGCTGTGAAGCATGATCCTCCAGTGTGTTTTCCACAACACTAATACACATACCATTTTTCAGGCGAAGAGGTCGGGTTCAGTCATTAAGTTAAATAAGATAATAAAACATCGCAAGTATATTGAAGAAAAGGGTGCACACTGGAAAGATATAAGAGAAAGCAAAGAAAACACAGAACACGGTAAAAGAATATAATGAAAAACATTACTAAAAACAAAACCGTTAAAAGTAGCAAATGACACGAAATGAATAATACAACAACATAAAAAATGAAGGATAAAGATCTCAAATTATTATTTTTTGTGTGGGACAGTAAAAAAGATGCTGGGAATTAAGTTAAAATGACAGGTAAAGGACTACAGGAAAACACAGGAAAAATACAAAGCAGTAAAAAGGAGGAAAATAAATGGAATACTAAAAATCAAACAAACTGATAAAACGAAAGTAACACTAAGAACACAAAATTAGTAAAATTAAACCAGGAAAAACAACAGGACCAAAAAGATGTGGAGGCTTATACTAATCACACATATAAGAACGGGAGTTAAAACATTTAAAACATTAAGGAAAGCAACAGAAACGGGAGGGTGAAGGCCAGGTGGGCAAAGAAAATGAGCTTAATAAACAAACCAAGGACTTACCCTCATTACTAATGAACTGATAAAGCAACCGGTTTTACAATCACTACCACCATGACTGTCCCACCATATATTTGGTTGTAGTGATTTGCACGTCCATGGCTAGTGGGAGCGGGCGTGCCATGGTGTAGGGCTGCAGTACTGCCAACCTTTAGGCTCGTTGGTGATTGTGTCCCCCAGTCTGACTCTTCATTTTCTAATATTTTAAAACCTGAAAAAACAGGATACTGGGTAGATTAAAAAAAAAAAAAAAAAAAAAAGTTCATGGATTAAAAACAATGAAATAAGCAAGACAAGCAGAGAATTCAAGAAAAAATAAAAAATGACCTGAGAGAATTATGATCATTTATACTTGAATTTAGGCACCAGATTATCTTAATTCAGTTTGTGTGTTAAGGCACTTGGGCACGTACTAAGAATAACTAGGCGAAAATAATCAGCCATCCAAATCATACACCCCACTCCTCCAGTTCACACGGCAATAAAGACCCCCCGCCAAGGAGGTGTTAAGACCTATCAAGATTAGAGAAAAAGAAGAGCCCCATACAATGTTGCGGCCCATTTTAAAGGTAGAGGGCGCGCACGGTCTCTATGAACGAGGTATTAAAGCTTCCCCGAAAACAATAAAATAAAGAATAGTCAAAATAATTTAGAAGATAAAACGTAACCAAAAATTACGAAGTGATAAAGAGCTGGGAATTAAGAAAATTGACAGTAAAGGATACAGAAGCACAGAAAATACAAAGCAGTAAAAAGAGGAAAATAAATAGATACTAACTTCAGAAAAAAAAAAAATGAGGAACGAGGATAAAAGATCAAAAGAATCAAACAAGCACAACATTCACACAAGCTACCAAAAAGGCAAACTGAACATAAAAAGGCAAAAACTGAACATAAAGTAAAACTACAATCACTGGATTTGTCAATCCTCTCTTTAAATAATATTCAGGTGGCGAGAGGCAGCCCGCATTCACGGATCCCGATGAAAGTGTTAAAGGTGCTCCGTCACCGGCCAACAGAGAGGGATGCAGCGGTTTGTTTCACTACATGTTCCCCCCTCCTCGACTTCGATCTTTCCTCCCCATCGTCAACGTTCGTCGAGGCTTCCAACTCTCTCCGGCGGTCCTCACGCTGGAGTCCGGACCATTTCACTCCAGAACGTATCGGCAGGGCACCAGGCTGTAACAGGGGAAAAGCACAGAGACCACGAGAGGGAGCGATGGAGGCCGACCCACCACGACAGAGGGCAACGGGCTCCACTACAGGTCCGAAGAAGAGGACACGAGCGGACACACGACCACCTGCCCCTAATACCAACCATAACTGTGGCCTGTAGACTAGAGATAAACGGCACCACCTGCGAAAAGAGAGCTCAATTAGGACATAAGACTCTAGCTGTGAAAAATATGCATTCAAATGAAAAGATATCCAGTGCAATAATTATATTCTAAAACCAGAATACAACCTAAATTTAAAGAAACCCAAGTAAAAACAAAACAAGGAAGGATAAATTGCAAAAAAATACAAAAATAAAAAGAAATAAAAAAAAGGGCCACACAAGGCCATAAGACAAACAATAATTAAACAATAAACGAAAATACAAATAAAATACAATTACAGTCAAGAAAAAATATGATGAGAAAGGATAAATCAAGGTAATAGTTTAAATAAAATCTATATTCTTATACTATAAAATATATATACACACAAAACAAAACAGAAACTATAAGATACAGAAATATGGTGCAGTTCAAAAACTCAAAAAAGCACAAAAGAGGAAGCAGGTCAACTGCCCTTTCGACGACATCCTGTAAGGATTATAGCGTGTAAGGTACACGGGCAGCCAGAAGTATGAGAGGTAACAGCACTTTTAAGCAAGATCGTCAGGAACGTTGATCAACTGTTGACTACCATCTTCCCTAGACTGTGGAAAATGCCAGCTCATCACTGACGTTCGTCGAAGGGACGTAACTGATTGAAGATCGAGCTTGCTTGCTTCTGTGAAGGAGCAAGAATCCCCTAATGATCCTTGTCCAGGACCCACGTGACTTCATTAATCCTGCAGGGCCAAACCACTTTCCCTCTCAAACCATGGCCATAGCATGTGGATGGAAAATGGTTGTATAATGCTCTTGATGCTTAGCAACTCGCAGACTTTAGAAAAGAGGGAACATTCTTGAATTCTTGTGCCATTGGCATTTTTGTATGTAGTAACTGGGGTGGGCCACAAACAAGGTCATAAAAAGGGGCGAAGAAATCCAGTATGGATAGCAACATACCTAGTTCCTTCAGTAGTTGTATTCAAGCTCAAGAGACCAAGCGAAGTGTTGCTGGAAAGCAAGAGCTGCCCTTTATGGCGTTGACGAAGCTTGGCAGCTGGCAAAAATAACTTTGACGGTTACGAAAGCATGTTTGCAAAGTAAAACATGTCACATAACTTACAGTGAGGCGTTAAGTCCCTTGGTGAGCTGCCACATGAGGCTACAATAATGGAGCGAGTCACGAAGTGCCGCACTACGGAGGGCCTTTGGTACCACTAACTGATGAAGGACCCCATCTGGAAAATGGCACACATGTAAAGTACATCACCTTATTTTTCCAAAAATCATCTAGGGCAAAGCGGGGTAAACGACGCTTGGCAAGTTTTTTCCTCTCTAGAGATAACTTCCTTCCAAAGAGGATCTTCTAACTGCTTGAAGTCTGAGTGTTGAGGTTCAATTATCTGAAGCCAGATGCTGCAATGGCTCTACTATGGGTCAAATGCTCTAACTTCCCTCGACAACTGCCAATGCTTCTGCATCAATCTGGGGTACCTTAGCTCAGCATCCTATTGAATACTGGGGTGATGGAGGCATTATTTACGGTACGGATTTTCGTCATTTCAAGTTCCATGAGGTGAGTCCGTACCTTGCATTTTTGTAACGCTCTAGTTTTTACCTTTTTTCCTGTAGATTATTTTGTCGTTTGCTCACATGATGGGACAGAGCATCACCTGAGAGCCCTTGGGTATCTGTCTGACCTCACCGGTGTCTCAAAATCTGCCATCAACAAAAGAAAAAAAAAATATATATATATATATATAATAATTAAAAAAATAATAATCTAATATAAACACGGAATCACACTTTGAACAAATCTCATCTCCAGGCCACAAGGGACGATCCGGGGAGGCAGGCCTGTGCCTGGCCTGTTCCTAGGCCTGTGCCTGGCTGTGCCCTGCCTGGGCTGGTTTGAGCCTGGCTTGAGCCTAGCTTGTGCAGGCTTCCGCGAAATATACGGGGAATATGGTTGGCAAAACCAGAGACTACCAATCCTACTCCACTACGCCCCTTGTAATAATTAGGTTCTTATCAATGGGGCCTCGTTTTCGTCTCGGGCTAAAATCCCCCCCCCCCCCCCGTGTGAAAACCTAAATTCCACCCTCGTCTATTTACTTACACATCCAAAAATATATTACAACATTCCACACACAAACTTTATTGTACTTCCCTTTTTTTCCCACTTTCACAGAGTTATAGTTTCCCTTCTTTGCCATTCCACTTTCCCTGCTTTCAGCGAAAGTACCCCGAAAAATAATTAACTTTTACGTTCATTACTGATCAAGTTAAATATTAAATTATATTAATACACAAAAAATACCCAGACTTCTCCGTCAATCCCAATACCCTAATTAATCAAAACCTGACCATGTGTGGATGGTCGAGAGCGAACTAAACGAGACCAATGAACCCATACTAGTGGCCCACCTCGCCATGTCACGGGTGGCCCCGTCACCAGCTCTTCCTTTCAATTATAGCTGAACCACCTGAACACCCAAGACCTACTGTCCGAATACAAGTCGCTGCTTGTTTGTCACACAAATATCTTGCTAATATCTCCATTAGTGATCTTTTACATACGAAAATGTCATTCCTTTACAATATCTGGTGTTTGTCATATGTTGAGTGTGTGTGTTTTTTTGTGTGTGTATGGTTTGAGTTTGTGGTGTTGTGTGTATGTGTTTTGTTTGGGGTGTGTTCGTGTTCGATATGTGTTGTGTGTTCGTTGTGTGTTTCTGGTTTGTAGTGTGTGTGTTGTTCGTGCGTGTGCCTGTGTGATGTGTTTACGTATTTTTATTTGTGTGTTATGCATTTGTGTTTGTGTTTGTGTGTGTGCTCTGTGTGTTTATGGAGTTTGCTTGTGTTTTATCGTTTTTATTTGGGGTTTCATGTGTGTAGTGATTATGGGTTTATGTGTTGTGTATGTCTGTGTGTCTGTTGTGCTTGGGTGTGTGTGTGTTTTTGTTGTTTACGTATGTGTGTTTGTATGCGGTGTGTGTTTGTAGTTGGTGTGTGTTTGTAGTTGGTGTGTGTTTGTATGTGGGCTTTGTGTGTTTGTATGTGGTGTGTGTTTGTTATGTGGTGTGCTGCTGTGTTTGTATGTGGTGTGGTTTGCATGTGGTGTGTGTTTCTTTTCTCGTATGTGGTGTGTGTTGTATGTGTTTGTGTTTGTATGTGGTGTGTGTTGATGCCCGGATGTTGTGTTTGTATGTGGTGGTGTTGTGCGATTTTGTCCTGTGCGTGCGTTGTGCTTGTTTGTGTGTATATGTGGAGTTTCTTGTGTGTTTGTGGTGCGTGTTGTGTGTATATATGAGTTTCTTTGTGTGTTTGTGCTTGTTGTGTTTGTTTTCTTTGTGTGTTTGAGCGTGTGTTTGTGCGATGTTTGTGAATGTGGTTTGGTGCGTGTGTTTTGTGTGTGTGTGTTTATGTGTATGTATTTGTGTGTTTCTTTTGTTTTGTGTGTGTGTGTTGTGTGTGCTTGTTAGTTTGTGTGTTGTGGTGTGTTGTGTGTTTGTCTCGTGTGTTGGTGTGTGTGTGTTGTCTCTGTGTCCTGTTGGTGTGTTTGTGAGTGAGTGTGTTTGTTTGTCTCTATATGTGTTTTTTTTTTTTTTTTTTTTTTTTTTTTTGTTTTTTTTTTTTGTGGTGTGTGTGTGTGTGTTGTGTGTGTGTGCTGGTCTGTGTGCATGGACACAGGGCTGTGAAGCAATCATCTTCAGTGTGACGATTTCGTGCTATGTTTTCCCACAACACCAATACACATACCATTCTGAAGGGAAGAGGTCGGGTGAGTTCATTTAGCACCCACACATCAATCTTATGAGTTACACTCCTGTGAAGGGAATGCGGAACAATCACTTGGACATGCAACACCCGCAACAAACAGCTACTTCTCCTGGAAAAAAATATTTTGTACAGTGCAAGCACAAAACAGCGCTGCGTGGAGGGCATGAAACAGTTCTAAAAATTCTGATGTTGCATTGCAGCTAAAGAAGACTACTGAGCTTCTGAAGACTTGCTGACACACTGGATAACCTGTGTGGTGAATCAACTAAGGGCATCCGTGGCTAGTAAGGGACATAAGTCGGTACCTGAAATATCCCCTTGTGTACAGATTCCCCCTGAAGTCTGGTAACATGAGAAGTACTGGGGTAAGTTCCAGGTGTTCACTTAATGCTCATTTAAAGTAAAATAATTAAACAAACAAAAAAACATATGGAAATACTACTATATAAAACCAGGAAAACAATAGATACAAAAAGGGCCCTGCTTATATAAAAACGGCCGTGCACAAATAAAAGCAATTTCAAAATGAAAGTGCCTAAGCTAAAGGCTTCCACTAACTACTGAGAAAAAAAAAGAGAGTCCTAGATGATCCTTAGGAAAAGATCGTAAATAATATTTTTAAAAATCTCTTAAAAACACGGCGGCCGTAGAAGCACTGGGAAGGGGCATCTCGAAGGACGTTAAATAACAAACAAACCAACAGAAAAAAAAAAATAGGCAAAGGCTACGAGTAAGCAAAAGCCACAGAAGAGTAAAAGCAAACAGAAGAATAAAACCAAGTCCTGGGGGGATAGTGAATAAAAATAATAAATAGAGTAAAACGATTAAAATGAAATCGCCACAGGTTCACTAAAGGAACATGTTTCTTATAAGAAATAGAGATCACGTCCAGCTCCTTGTAAAATAAAAAATATCAGGCCCGTTCAAGCAAAGGTATGAGAAAACAGGGTTTCTTGTGTGAGAAGAGGGATAGAAGTTCCGAGGAGCAGACATTAAGGTGGGTGTAGGAAGATGTGGTAGAGTGAGTGGAATAATGAGATTACCTGGTGCACAGGCAAAAGTAAAAAAAGGAAAAGGTAAACATTAGGAAAGTCGGTTAGAGACTGGAACATTCTGGATCTAGAAATGGAAGACTGATATAAGTTTACACAGAATGACTATAGTAAACCTGAAATAAGAGAAAAAAGCATTAGCATTTGGCCGGCATTTATGCACGTCTGTCATCTTGTCTCGTTTCCCTGTATCCATCCATTAATTCTTTCTCTTCTTCGTG
Source organism: Penaeus monodon (assembly GCF_015228065.2). Classification (NCBI taxonomy): domain Eukaryota; kingdom Metazoa; phylum Arthropoda; class Malacostraca; order Decapoda; family Penaeidae; genus Penaeus; species Penaeus monodon. The sequence continues at coordinate 18,420,859 of NC_051396.1, read as the reverse complement.
TTCTCCACTTTCTGTAGGCTCCGGACAGACAGCGTCTGAAAGGGACAACAAAGCGGATTGCATAGGAGACATCGCGAGTAGGAAATACTACATCCATCCCAGAAATAAATAAAATGGAAAATGGGGAATCACCTAACTATGACCTTACATTACCTAAACCTACAATTACTTAACCATAAATATAAATATGCACCCATATGCATTAACTACTAAACCCTATCCCCTAAAGAAATAAACATAGTAGGGTGGGCACACGCTTAATAATGTATAGCGTCCCTCGACCTACAAGAATTTCTATAGGTTATGACATACTTGTGTGCGGGGAATAGTGAAAAGCTCATTCACTCGTGACACCAGAGGGCCTCAAAACTCCCAAACACGATAGTAGCACTTGGTTGCCTCTAACGACTGAGCCATAAGGCACACAAATCCTACTCCTCCCTACTTCCCCTAAAGACGTAGCATGCTAAAGGTGTTACCAACATATATTATACACCTAGAGAACGCAGCCTGCTACAGGGCGTTACCAATATGTATTGCATACACTTAGAGGAACGACCCACAGCTGCTACAGGCGTACCAATATGTATTTACACACCTTAAAGAACGCCCAGCATACTACAGGCGTTTACCAATACACATACATTCCAGAGAACGCAGCCTGCACAGCGTTACCACTACGCTAATACATTCTAGAGACGCAGGCCGCCTACAAGTGTTACCAATATGTATTTACACACCTTAGAGAACCACAGCATGCTTGAGTCGTTACCAATATCATTACACACCTTGAGAGAGAAACGCAGCCTGCTACAGGCGTTACCAAATACACAAGACACTTCAGAGAACGCACCTGCTACAGGCGTTACACAATACACAATACATCCCAGAGAATGCAGCCTGCTACAGGGTGTGCTAATTATTATACACGTTAGAAAAACGCACACATAGGGCGTTAATTAATGGCATAATACATTCTAGAGAATGAAGCCTGCTTCAGGCATTACCAATACGCATAATACAGTCTAGAGACCGAGCTTGCTACAGACGCTACCAATATGATTAAATACACCCTAAGAAAGAAATGCAAGCCTGCTAGGGCGTTACAAATATAGGCCTAAAACCCCTAATACACCCTACAGTCAGGGATGAAGGAGTAGGAGAGTAGAGAGGAGGCGGGATGTGTGACGACAAGCTTAAGAAAGCAGAGCGGCGATCGCAGATCCCAAGGAAGTTCTAGTTTCAACAAACCACTTCCTACCGACTTAGAACGTGGCACCCAAAGGTGCACGAGGTTATACATCAACCATGGTGCTGGCACTACTGCAAGCACCTTGTGCGGAGACGAGCGGAGGACACTCCTTAACCCTGGAATATCATCAGCTGCCAGAGGGACGAGGCACCTTAGGCGCGACCAAGGCGCCCACTACCCACAATCACGCTTTGCGAGTACGAAATAAGGTCTCTCACGAGGAGCGGCGGAAGACTGCGCCACGACCGTACCAGATATCCGTCACAAGCCTGCACAGAGCCTTGGTTCCCTTTGCCGACGGGGGTATACTTAACCGTGCTCCCACGACCCACACCCACGCCATGGTGAGGTGCAAGGCGGAGACACTCCACGCCATGGCAAGGGTCCATTGAGCCGCCAAGGTCAGTCAACCAAAGGAGAAAACCCTACTAACAACCGCCCGCATCTGCGCTACTCATCAAGCCACAGATTAGGAGGTGGAGGAAGAAAAAAGGTAGGACATTAAGTATACTCCAATACAGAAATACTCACCTAATAAATCCTGACGATGAGCGTGGTGGCAGCCACTGTAAAACAAGAAAAAATAGGGCGTAATAGAGGCACCCTTGGGGATGATAATAACTTGAACCCAAGAATACTGAAAATACTAAATTGCAAAAGTGAGCGATTTCTTAAGAATAAAAGCTGCCAAGTAATAGAAAATGGGACAGCCCTTTTCAAGATTCAAGAGAAATCAATTTGTTTATCTAAGGGAATACAGAAAAAAATATATTATATTATAAAAAAAATAAATAAAAACACATAAAAAAAAAAAATACACAAATAAATGAAATAAAATAAACGTGAAAGTTAATGAGGATGGTTGCTTTAATAACAATTCAATGTGTTATTTTCATATCGATATATTACGGAATCTTCAACACTTAAGTATCAGCTTGAGTATAGAAAACATTGAATGATAAGGATATCTTTAACTGGAATTTGAACAATGTCTAAGTCAAGAAATAACAGAGCTACAGCAAGCATTAGTTATAGATAATATAATCTTAATGTTCTTGGAGGGTTATTTTGTGGGCAGCGGCGGAAGCTGTACCAGGGGATAACAGCACATGGCTGCTGGAGGACTGGTTGAGATATCAGTAAACCACCATTATACTTTGAAATGAGTTGAAAAGATTGGCGGTTATATTAGAAAAATAAGCTGTTACAAATATCGTTTACATTAATAAACACATTCCCTAGGCACATACAGCTACCCAACCACACAGCTACACACAAACACACCACACACACAAACGAGCAAAAAAAAAAAAAAAAAAGACAGCTCGTTGTTCGATGGTTGTTACTCAGGTACCCACCAAAGGAAATTGCAATATTCTAAATAGAATTTTGATAATAATGATTTCAACGTAAGTGATTCTCGGCAATTGTACAATCAAGTTTATATATCGCTTATGATACTTATGCTACATGAGCTTTAAAATGACCGATTGCTTTTACTCCATCATGCATGTGGCTTCAATCTATACATTAGAAAGGGGAAAATGCTGTTGGGATACAAGTTCTAGTTTTACAACGATAGTTATTTTTATATATAATATATCATTATTATCGTAATACCAAAAATAAGATAGTTTTGGGAGCGCCACTGACATGTATAAGGGGGGCCCACCCTATTTGCCGGATATGATACTGGATACAGGAACTGTACCCAGGGGATTGCCTGGAGAAATCCAATCTGTTGTGGGACTGAGGAAAAATAACGGGGGGAATTCGGCCACCGCTTCTAATTGTTCATTTTCAACTTACCCTTTAATTCGTCCACTATTGTCTGTCCAAGAGGTCCTCTAAGGCGGCATAAAACACCTGCTGGGGAGGAACCGGTTTGAACTAGATTCTGGCTTGCAGATGCGTTGGAAATTGTGCGTATTTCCCCTTGTTCTAGGCCTAATGAACTGATAGAAGGATTCTAAAATCTACACACAAAAGAAACATAATGTAGGGTTCACAGGTTAGCAAAAGTGAGATAAAAAGTGGCCAATAATATTTGAAAAGTTAAATGAGACAATACTACTCTGATAAAGTCAAAAAGACAGCTAAAACCATTCGCAAGTAAAATGAAAGTAAAAAGGTGCACACTAAAAGATTATACAGAGAAAGCCAAAGAGACACAGAACACAGTAAAATAATAATAACGAGCCTACTAAAAATCAAAAAACGTTAAAAGCTAGCAAATGACACTAAAATAAATAATACAAAAACATAGTAAAATGAAGGATAAAAGAACTCACAAAATTATTATTATTTTTTTATGTGGGACATGAAAAAGATGCTGGGGAATTCAAGGAAAATTGACAGTAAAGGACTACAGGAACACAGGAAAATAACAAAGGCAGGAAAAGGAGCAAAAATAAATGGAAATACTTAAAAATCAAACAAACTGATAAACACGTAAGTAACATTAAGAACACAAAGTAGTAAAAATTAAACCAGGGAAAAAATCACAGACCAAAAAGAGGTGGCGGGCTATAACATATCACCATACAAGGACGGAGTTAAACCATTTAAAACATTAAAGGAAAGGCAACAGCAAACGGGGTGAAGGCCGGTTGCAAGAAAACGAGCTTAATAAACAAACAAGACTGACCCTCTTAATAATGAACTGATGAAAGCCAACCGGCTTTTCTACAATCACCACACTGACTGTCCACATAAAATATAGTTGTAGTGATTTGCAACGCCCCTGGCTAGTGGTAGCGGGCGTGCCATGGTGTAGGGTGCAGTACTGCCAAACCTTATTCTTTAGGCTTGGTTTGGGTGTTGGTCCCGAGTCTGAGTCTTCATGTTCTAACATTTTAAAACTTACAACAGTTACTGGGTAAGATATAAAAAAAAAAAAAAAAAAAAAAAAAAAAAAAGGATAAATGAAAATAAGCAAGACCGCAGAGAATCATGAACAAATAAAAATGTAGTGTATGTGGCTCGCGTGCGTCTCTCCGCGTGCGCATTTTTTTCTGTGTGTGTGTTTATGCGTTTGTGTTTTCGGTGTGTTGTATGTTTGTGTGTCTGTGTTGTGTTTTTTTTTGTGTGTATATGTTTTTGTGTTTGTGTTGTGTTTGTGTGTTTGTTTATGGTGTTTGTGTGTGTTTAAGTGTGTCCTGCGGTGTGTTTGGAGTGTGTGTGTTTGTGTGTGTGCGTGTTGCTTAATGTGTGTGCGTGTTTGTGTGTGTGTTTGTGTGTGTCTATGTGTGTGTGTTCGTGTGTGTTTGTGTGTAATGTGTTCGGTGTGTGTGTGTTCGTGTGTGTTTGTGTTCGTGTTGTGTGTATTCGTGTGTGTGTGTATTCGTGTGTGTGTATATGTGTGTGCGCATTTTTTTCTGTGTGTTTATGCGTTTGTGTTTGGGTGCTTGATTGTGTGTTTGGTGTGTGTTTGTGTGTGTTGTGTGTGTGCTTCTGTGTGGTTGTGTTTTAGGGTGTGTTTGTGGGTTTGTTATTGTTTGTGGTATATGTAATTTGTTGTGTGTGTCTGCACATGTGGTCTGCATTTCTTAATGGGCGCCATATCTGTGTGTGTGTGTGTGTGTGTTCGGGTGTGTGCTTTTTTTCTGTGTGATTGCTGTGTGTGTGTTTGTTTGTGTGTTATGTTTGTGTGTATGTTGTGTGTTTCGTTTATCTGTTCGTGTGTGTTTGTTATTGTTCGTCTTGTGTTAATGTTTGTTGCTTGGTGGGTTTATGGTCTGGGGGGTAAATCCCCGAAAATAGTTAACTTTTACGTTTCATTTACAGATTCTAAATGATATTAAATCATAATACATATGAATCCAAAAGGAAAACCCAGGAATATTCCGGTCATCCCAATAAAGTGATTAATTAACCCTATCATGTGTGGATGCTTCGAGAGCGGACTATAACGAGACAAAGAACCCCCCTTCTTAGTGGCCCAACCCTTGGCCATTTACGGATGGCACGGACGAGCATTCTTCATTGCCAATGAACGAAATCTGAACATCTGAACACCTAGACCTTTCGTGTCCGCATTACAAGTCGCATACTTATTTGTCAAATAATGTCTTACTAATATATCCCATTAGCGATTCTTTTTAATACGAAAATGTAATTCCTTACAATATATGTATATATATATGAATATATATATATACTGTGTGTGTGTGTGTCTGTGTGTGTGAGTGTTTATGTTGTGTTTGTTTGTCAAGTGTGTCTGCTTGTGTGGTTCGTGTTGTGTGTGTGTGTGTTGGGTGTGTTGTGTTCGTGTCGTGTGTGGGTCGTGTGGGTGCTGTATTCGTGTGTTTGTGTGTGTATTCGTGTGTGTGTGTGGTGTGAGTGTGTGAGTGTGTGTTGTGTGTGTGTGTGTGGTCGCTTGTTTTGTGTTTGTATGTCTGTGTTGTGTGTGTGCGTGTTTTGTGTTTGTTTATGTGTGTGTGTTAGTGTGTGCTGTGTGGCCCCACCTTGGCATTTTACGGATGGCCCACGTCACGAGCCCCTTCTTCCTGCTAATGAACGAAACTGAACACCTAAACAGTGAACACCTTCCCTGTCCGAATACAAGTCGAAGCTTATTTGTCACAGAATATCTTGCTAATACATCCCATTAGCGATATTTTTTTAAATACCCCCCGATACCGTCATTCGTTTACAATAGATGTATATATATATATATATATATAGTATATATATATATATATATATATATATATATGTGTGTCGTGTGTGTGTGTTGTGTGTGTGTGCTGTGTGTGTTTGTGTGTTTGTCTGGCTTCGTGTGTGTTGTGTGTATTTGTGTGTATGTTTGTTCGTGTTCGGTCGTGTTCGTTTGGTGTGTGCGTGTCGTGGTTTTGTTGGGTTGGTTGTGTGTATTCGGTGTGTGTGTGTGTGTGTGTGTGTGTATTCGTTTGTGTGTGTGTGTGTCGTGTGTGTGTGTGTGTGTGTGTAGTGTGTGGTTCACGTGTGTGTATGTGTGTGCGTATTTTTTCGTGTGTGTTTATGCGGTTGTGTTTGTGTGTGTGTAATGCTTGTGTGTGTATGTTTTGTGTGTGTGTTTTTGTGTGTTTGTGTGTGTGTGTTTGTGTGTTTATGTGTGTGTGTTTGTGTGTATATGTGAGACTATGTTGTGTATTTGTTTGTGTTTGTTGTTTGTGTGTATGCCATTGTTTGTGTGTATATGTAGATTTGTTGTGTGTGTGTGCACATGTGGTTCCTGCATATGCGCATATCGGTGTGTGTGCTGTGTTTATAAAGAAATGACATTATCGTATTAAAAGATCGATAATGCGCAGATTTGTGTGACAAAATAGAGCATGCAACTTGTAATTCGGGACAGAAGAAGGAGTCCAGGTGTTCAGGTGTTCAGTTGTGCATTGTCCAGGAAGAAGGGGCTCGTGGGACTGTGGCAATCCGTTGCTTTGTGACGATGCCAAGCGTGGGGCCACTGGGGTATGAGATTCACTGTCCTGTTATAGTCGCTTTTAGGAGCATCCACAATGGGAAAGAGTTGAATTAATTAGGTTATTGGGATTGACGGAGAAGTCGCTGGCTTTCCTTTTGGATTCGTTTGTGTGTGATAGAATTTAATGCTTCATAGAATTCAGGTAAAGTTAATATTTTTTTTCGGGGATTTATCTTGAAAGGCATACACAAACACACACACACACACACAAACAAAAAACACACACACACAAAACACACAAACACACACAAAACACATCACATAAACAAACACACACACGCAAATACACACACAAACAAACAATTCAAATACACACGCAAATACAACAAAAAACAACGCAAAAACACACCCCCGCAAACACACGCACCACAAAAACACACATACACAAACACACACATCCACAAACACACAACATACAAAAACACACACACAAAACCACACCCACAAACACAAAAACACACAAACACAAACACACAAAACAGAAACACACAAACACAAACAACACACACACACATAAACAGACACACAAACAGAAAGCATAAACAACACACACACACAAGATAAATTTTGATAATTCAAGTTGGTACTTTATCGGAATTTACTTACCCTCTGTAGCAGGGATTTCATCCATTCCACCCGAATCCTCTTCACCAAGCACATATGGACTTGACTGGAACGGATCAGAGCATTATTTTACAACATCAGTTTCTTCAATCTATGATGTGTTCATACTTCTCACAGATCGAAGTATGACCGATACTGGATAAAACTGTGTGGCATTTTGACAGCAATTTTGGCGCAGTCAGCTAATTTACTTTCCACTTCTATAAGATACTGATACGTAGAATGCTGGTCCTCATTACACTTGGGTTTTTCACAAATCTTTCAGGAATGAACCAGTGGCCCCCTACAGGATCACCATAAAGCCAGTTCACAAGGAGAAAAGGCTGTATGGTCGCTAGGATTTCCCTCAATGCGAAAAAGAGTCGCTTAACCCATCCAAAATAATACGGACATCGAATGAAGCATTTAACTAGAGGAAAAGTCTCGTTATGCCAAGATAATAAGAAACTCTAGTCACTGACATTATGTCAGGTCAACAGTCTGGAGTTAAGTGTCAGCAGCAATAACAAGAACAGCCGGGAATCTCGGAGCTTTGTCGAGACCCAAGAACCATTGATGGTGCCACAGTTAAGAATTTACCAGGGAGAGATTGTCATCAAATGAAAAAATTGATGCTTAGAACTAGATTGTGTTGAAAGCAAAAGGGTTTTAAGGGCAAGTGGTCTGATGTGCCCGACTTCACCACAACCATGACATGGTACTTTAGGTATTGGAGCTTTTTCCTCAGATTTATCTGGAACCACCGTTTGGTCGAAACATCCCCTTACCTTTCTGTGGAGGACCGGTGTTCGATTTCGGGTAAGATCCATGAGCAGGAGTCCAATATCGTCCCCCCCCCAAATCACAGCTTCATCAAAGAGGAGACGTGGTTCTCTTCAGAAACCTGCCAATAATCTGGGGAAACGCAAACTTTAGCTGGTCTAATATCATAAAAGAATGTGGAATTCTCATTAAGATTTCTCTATGTTACTGGCCCCTCCATCACATAAAATGGAACATTCTTATTTAAAGCTATTTAAAAAACTATTTCATTATCTTTGACTTTAGCAGAGTGAAGTCAACTCTGTAACCAATCTGGACTATCAAGAAGACATTTTTTTTCCATAGCTTCATAAACCTTTAGTTATCTTCAGGCAATAAAATTGCCATAAACAGTCTACGGCTTAATAAATAAATCTACTGCTTTCCCTTGCAAAGGCTGCCTAACCTCAACGGCATAGTTTCCCTTCTTTTTAAAATTGAAAAGATCAGCACTCTTCAAACATTATTTACATGTAAAGAAATATTTGCACTTTCAAGACCATACAGAAACCTAGGTATCACAGACTCCTCATGAATACTGGGGGATGGAGGATATACTGGTACGGATTTCGTCTTTTCAAGTCATGAGTGAGTTACCTTGCTTTTTTGTAACCGCCTCTTTTACTTTTTTTTCCCCGTAGATATTGCCTTTTGAAAATGAGGGACAGAGCATAACCTTAGAGTATTGTTGCCTCACCAGTGTTCAAAATTGCCCACTGAAAAAAAAAAAAAATAAATAATAATAATTATTATAATAAAAAAATTTTAATACAAACGGAATCCACTTTGAAAAATCTATCTCCAGGCCCAAGGACGATCAGGGGAGGTGGCCTTGCCCGGCCGTGCCCGGCTGCCTAGCCCGGCCGGGGGTGTGCCGGCTGGCCGTCTTTTGTGGCTCCCGGAAATAACGGGAAAATGGTTTGGCAAAAACCCGAGAAATACCATTACTACTGCGCCCCTGGAATAATTAGGGTTCTCATCAATGGGCCTCTTTTTGTTTTGGCTAATTGGGAAACCTAATTTCCACCTGTTTTTTAGTAAAACTCCAAAAAATATAACAAAAATTCCAAAAAAATTTTTTTGTATTCCCTTTTTTCCCCTTTCCCGATTTAAGTTTTGCTTCATTTCGTTTCCCCTTTCCCCTTTCGAGATAAACCCCGAAAATAATTTTTTACGTTATTTCCTATTCTAAGTAAAAAATTAAATTCTATATACCAAAAAGGGCCCCCGACTTCTTCAATCCCAAAACCTAATTAATCAACCCTTAATGGGGTGTCGAAACGACTAAAACGGACAAAGAAAACCCCCAATTAGTGGCCCACCCTTGCCATGTCAGGAGGCCCGAGGACCTTTTCCTTTCCCAAAGAACAAAATGAACACCCAAAACACCCAAGACTACTGGAATTAAAATTTCAGGCGTTGTTACCAATTCTTTCTAAACTCCATTAGCGGTATTTTTTAAAACAAAATGTCATCCTTACAATAA
>NC_051396.1:18407453-18411132 GCF_015228065.2 Penaeus monodon | reverse complement strand
TGTGTGTTTTTTTGTAATATTATATATATATAATATATCTATATATATATAAAATTTTAATAATATATAAAATATATATATATAATATCACATGAGCTTACGAAACGCCTGACGCCATGGTGGTACATGTAGATGAAGCTGGACATCTACCGAACTGGAAGGAAGCAGAAGTAATCCATGGAGCACTGAAGACACAGAAAGGAAGAATTATGGAAGCTGCATACATCACGACGGAGAAAAAATGTAAACACATCATCGGGCAGATTCAAATTATCCAAGCTAGCAGAAGCAATTGTGCGGATAATGAGTCAGCTCATGTCTGATATATATATATGTTCTGTATTTTTTTCGATGTGTGTATTTCTGACAAAGATGTGATATAATCGTAACCAGTCAAATATATCTTTTGTATTGTGAAGATCATCATCATCGTCATCAAGGATTAACGTCGACGGGGCGCATGGCCGCATCCACCCTTCGCTTCCAGCCACGAGGGTCCCTCATGGTGAGTCTACAGGCAGGCCCTCGGCCATGTCTAATTCCTCGCGACAGGTCTCGTCGAGCTGCCCAAGCCATGGCCTCCTGGGTCGTCCCACGGGCCTCCTCCACCCAGGATTGTCTCGCAAAGAGACAACCTGATAGGCAGGGTCATCCACAGGGAAGCAAGTTAGGTGCCCATATAGCCTGAGTTGGCGATCCCAGATTATGCAAGTAACAGGTCCCATGCCAGTCTCATGGTGTAGCCATCTGTTAGATACATGGTCCTGCCAGCTGTACCCCATGATCCGGCAAAGAGACTTGTTACAAAAGGCATCAAGACTAGACTCCAAGGCACTATATAGCGTCCAGGTTTTGCTTTCACAGAGCAAAACTGGCAGTATCAAGGCTTGATCCTTCTGCATAGTTACCGACATCTCCAAATGCTCTTATTGATGGAGTTCATGGCTCCTGTTGCCAGACCAATGCGCCTGCTGACTTCTTGGTCTGAGAGCCCAGAGATATGGACTATGCTACCAAGGTATGGTAAGCTCTCTGTGACTTCAATGTCCTCACCACAAGCATGCATCGACTGAACGGGTTCCCCTAACAGGCCCCCAAAATCCTGAATCTTGGTCTTGGTCCAGGAGACCTCTAGGCCTAAGGGCTTCACCTCATTGCTAAATGCATCAAGAGCCGCCACCAGTGACTCCATGGACTAAGATAAGATAGCAACATCATCGGCAAATTCAAGGTCTGAGACCTTGATATAGCCCAGTGTTGCTTCACACTGACTTTGGCTAGTAGCTCTGTCGATTATCCAGTCCATGCAGGTGCTGAAAAGTGTTGGTGCATTGCTTCACCTCTGAATTAATAGGGAAAAAGTTTGACAGATCCCCACCACACTTTGCAGCACTTTCAGTACCGGTACATAGGCTTGCTATTAGGCCAATAGTCTGTCAAAATTCCCCTGAGTCTCAGAATCTCCCATAGCGATTCTCGATGCAACGAATCAAACGACTTCTTGAGGCAGCAAGCAACCCACAACCAAACTCATGACGGCATTCCACAATTACTCGAAGCGATAATATAGGGTCTATTGTGGACTTGCCAGGAGTGAATCCAGACTGCTCTGGTCTCTGGTGGATCCGTTTCAGAAGAATGTGGGCGAAAACTTTGCCTGGTATGCTGAGCAGTGTAATGCCACGGTAGTTGCTAAAGTCCCAACGATCCCCTTTCCCCTTCTAGAGAGGGATGACCATGTCCCTCAACAGGTCAGGGGGAATGGTACTAGACTGCCAGATGGCATGCATGCAAACCCCGAGCCATAGGTTCAGCCCCAGCCTTTAGAAGTTCAGCAGGGATATCACTTATGCCTGCGGTTTCCCACACTTCAGCTTGGAAATCACCATCCTAACCTCCGTAAGGATAGGAGGTTCCTTGCTGATGGGTGGTCCGGCACAGTTAATTTGATACCACTTGCATCAAAGCTAACTGTTGGAGGGTCTACCTGGTACAACTGCTCAAAATACTCAGCCCAACGTTCACGAACCCCAACATGATCTGAGATGATGTGTCTATCCAGTGAGTGGTACTGCAGTCATCTGCGAGGAGGACTTAGAGTTCAGCTTTCTCAGGGCTTGGTAGGTAGGGCGAAGGTCATTTACCAGGAAATGGCCTCCAACCTCCTCAGCAAGATTCTTGATGAACTGTTCCTTGTCCCTTCTCAGCAGTGTCCAAGCCCTATGCACCAAAGAGTAATGCAAGACCTGAATGCCATTCAGCCCAGCCATGTGACATGCTTCATTGGCCTCCAATGTCTCCAGGGAGATGGAATTCTGGCTTGCTCTCGGGTATACGCCAATGGACTCCTGTGCTTCTTCGAGTGTTTCGCGTTTGAAGAACTCCCACAGAACAACTGGGTCCATCAGGTAATCAAGTTCTGTGAATCGATCAGAGACTGCCATAGTGAACCATCGGGCACACTCCTCCTCCTCAGTCTGTCTAAGTGAATCACCTTAGAGTGGCCTCTGGAGGGACGGGAAGTTTTGAATAGGACCCATAGATAGTCACAACCAGCTTATGGTCAGTGCCACAGAACTCGGCACTCCGGTAAACTCTGTAATTCTGGAGGTCCTCCATCGCATGTTAACAAGAATGTGGTCAATCTCCTTAGCCACTGTACCCGTATTGCTATACCATGCGATGCGGGTTGGAGCCAGAGATCCTCATTCTCTGGGACCTAGCAAAGTCCCGGGGAAGGAGGCTGTTTTCGCTGCTGAGATCAGCTCCCAAGCCAAGGGGGCCAACAGACATCTCGTAGCCTGCTAGATCACAGCCGGATACCGCATTAAAATCGCCCAGAACAATGCGAATATCTCACCAAGGACAATTGTCTGCCAAGGATGAGAGTTTGGCATAGAACGCCTCTTTCACATCGAGTTTTCAAACATCAGTAAGAGCGTATGCAGCAATAAGAGACATGAAGCCAAAAGTATGCTTCAGTCTCAGTGCCATAATACGCTCGTCAACCGGTGTTACCTCAACTACCGAGGGTTGAAGTCGGCTGGAGATAGCTATGGCTACTCCCTGGAGGTGGTGACCATCGCTGCGGCCCGACCAGTAGTAAGTGTACCCACCCATAATGATTATACCGCTGCCAGGTCTTCCCACCTCCCTAGGTGGGAAGACCTAGGGAGGTGGGCCTCATGGTGAGATGGCGCCTGCTGGGGTACAAGTCGACAAGTTGTGAAGGTATTCATTCTCATTCATACCTTTTCTACTTTTGTCTACTTGAATACGGTTCATCATCATCAACAGCATCATTATTATTATTTTTATCATTATTATTATTATTATCATTATCAGTATAATTGTTATCAGCGCTATTATTATTATTATTATTCTCATTATCATGATTATCATTATTACCATTATCATTATCAATATTACCATTAATATATTATCAGTATCAATATCATTATGATGTTACCAAGTCTTTTTAGAGTCCCCGTTATTACTCCCCTTTATTAAAGAAATTAGACCAACTAGTTTGGGTGACCTATATTTTTTCGTCATGAGTGCTGTGATGATTTTCCTGAGTCGTGCTCAAAAGTCCCAGCGAGATGAGAAAGTCAAAATATGTTATTGCCTTCAATAAAATTGACAAATAAAATTTCTTTGCATTGAGTATAAAGAACAT
>NC_051396.1:18387453-18399953 GCF_015228065.2 Penaeus monodon | reverse complement strand
GGCTACTCAGTGACCCAAGCCTTCTCGGGCGACTTAGTCGGGTTCTGCCTCTTTCTTACTATGAATGACATGGCCCTCAGTGGTTTCAGCTGCTCCGAAAGTAGTTTCGGAAGTGACATGCCAGAAGTGTCGCTAAATGTTCTTGATGATTGGGAAATCATGGGAGATGTTTCTTCGTCGTTGATTTCGAGATCGTTGGTGCATCCTGATCAGAAGATCTTGTTTTATGTGCTTCCAGAAAGAAGAATATATGAAGAAGCAGCAAGGCTTTGCACAGTTTTAGGTCTCCCACTGGCAGTCCCGAAATCTGAATCTGAAAATGACAACCTCTTTATGCTTTCGCTGGCCGTCGAGGATTCGTGTCTCTCGGATTATAGTACTAACGTCTGGATCGGTGCTAATGCTAATCTTACGGCGAACGAATGGCAGGATGCCAATTCCGGACAGACTCTTAGTTATGACCATTTTGATGATAGAATATTCCTTTATCATTTCTGCAAAGCAGTGTGTGTCCATGGGAAGCTCTCTCTACCCTAAACTATGGTATAACACTGGATGTTCGCAGTACAATCCTTGCCCTGCATGTGAAAATGCGCCTGTCAACTCCATCCAGGTAAGAGGCCTTTGCCTGCACTCGCACTTCGACCGGCGCCTCCACATCCACGGCACAAAGAACCTGAAGCCGATGTTCCACGGCACCTTCTACACTCGGCTGTGGTGGGACAACTCCACCTGGGTCATGGCCAGCCGCCTCCTACCAAGCCTCGAGGCCAGGATGGTGATTGGCCACTCGGAGGCTTACCCCATCGGTCTCCACCGGTGGCACGTCTCAGGTGACGAGTGTCCGGCGCAGCAGCTCGACCTGCTGCTGACGGTGTGCGGCGAGGACAGCTTCCCCTGCAGCGACGGGACCTGCGTCCTCATGAGCGAGCGCTGTGACCTCCGCGCCCACTGCGACGACGGCAGCGACGAGGCGGAGTGCGACATCGTCTACCTGGAGGCCAACTACGAGAGGACGCTCCCGCCGCCACCGCCGGAGAAGGAGGATGTCCTGAACATCACGCTCAGCATCGTCATCACTGCTGTCCGCACGCTCAACCTGCTGGACCAGACCGTCACGCTGGATGTCCGTCTCATGTCCGAGTGGCAGGACTCGAGGCTCAAGTACAACGACCTGCACTCGGAGCAGTTCAGGAACCAGCTGCAGGATCACGAGCGGCTGTGGCTGCCACGACTCATCACAACCGACGACACCGGCAGCCGCGTCGACGTGGTCACCCGCGGCGAGTCGCTGGTCGTGCTGCGGGGGTCCGAGCCGCTGCCCAGCGACGACACGCGCGCGCGGAAAGGTGGGAACAACCGGCCTCTGCGGTCGAGCCTCGGCCACTTTTTCACATTCGCGGCATACACGCAATTATAACTTGCTCTATATGTTTACCTTTATAATTTTATCTGTCTATCTATCTATCTGCCTATCAGTTTATCTCTCTCTCTCTCTCTCTCTCTCTCTCTCTCTCTCTCTCTCTCTCTCTCTCTCTCTTTCTCTCTCCTCTCTCCTCTCTCTCTCTCTCTCCCTCACATACACACACACACACACACGTGTGTGTGTGTGTGTGTGTGTGTGTGTGTGTGGATAGAGAGAGAAAGGAGAGGGAAAGGAAAGAGAAGAGAGAGAGAGAGAGAGAGAGAGAAGAGAACGGAGAAGATTTATGGTATCTAATAATTTGAATTCCTTCTGCTTCGGCATCAGCCGTCGTGTACTCCGGCTCGGGGAATCCCCTCTTCCTGCGTCGGGAGTTGAGTGTCTCATTCCAGTGTCAGTTCGACCTTCGCTGGTTCCCCTTCGACAACCAGCGCTGCTCCCTCAACCTCAGGCTCAGTGAAGTCGAATCGAAGCTAGTGAAGATGATCGCACAGGAACCGCAGTATCTTGGGCCCTCAAAACTTCCTGAGTATCAGGTAAAATCCCTAATGAAGTTTTGTATTACAATAATTACACGAATATTATACAATATTTGGCCATCAGAGGCCTGAATAGGTAACCTTATCTCGTTTTTTTAAGGGTAATGCCTACAGCCGAGATTTTTTTTTTTTTTTACCGCGCGTCAAAAGTAATTCCTGCGAATCTTATCACGGGATTTAACAAGGATTTAACATATCTGATTAACATTCGCCGAAACAAAACGAAATGAATTCCCTAGGCCGTCCCTCGCTTGTACGGCCAAGATCGCTGCTCAACGACCTTGGCAACAGACAAGAGCGCTCTATATACTCTGCGGCTAAGAATAGAAATTAAATATTAAGGTACACGTGCGTTTTCAATTAGACTGAGTTTTAGTGTTTCCAAATAAGAAACACTGTTTCAGTCTTTATTTAACGAAGAGGTTTAACTTTTACACGATCCCTTATCTGAGCATCGGCTTTGGTGTCTTTATTACATATAATTTTTTTTTCGTCTTGCCAAGCAAGAGCGAACTCACGTCCCCTTCTTGCTTTGAAAGTTGCCTGGCAGCAGCAGAATTCAAAATGGCTGTAGAAACGTCATTTGTCCTTTCCTGGTTGATGCCTAATTTGCAATACAAATTGGAGCAACTGAGCGAATCATGCACCAGCGATTATTAGCACCTGTTCCTTGAGTTCTAACCGAGTCTTCGCGCCTTCACTGATACAAACGAAATCCTGTCCTTCTTCCAGGTCAGCGCAGTGACGATGCAGTCCCGCGGCGCGACGGACAGCGGACAGCGGCTGACCGTCCGCTTCACCAACCTGTACCGCTACTACCTGGCCAACTCGTACCTGCCGAGCTTCCTGCTGGTGGTGATCAGCTACTCCACCTTCTACTTCCGCCTGGAGGACTTCAACGAGCGCATCATGGTGAGCATCACGGCCATGCTGGTGCTGGTCGCCCTCTTCTCGCAGACGTCCAGCACGATCCTCAAGACGACGTACCTCAAGCTCATCGACGTCTGGTACATGGTCTGCATCGTCGTCGACTTCGTCATGGTCATGATGCTCGCGCTCATCGACTTCGTCCTCCACAACCGCAACAGCAACCGCGTCCTTGTCATCCCGCCATCGAAGAACAGCCGAGGCCGCTACTTCAAGTCGAACGCCGAGAAGCTGAACAAACTCGGCCGCGTCGCCCTCCCGCTGCTGTTCCTGGCCTTCCTGCTCGTCTACGCCGTCGTCGCCTGCGTCAAGTACGTCATGGGGTAACGGAGAGGGATAACCAGCATAGGGTTGTTGAAACAGAGTTATTGATGTTGATATTTACAACACACACATCAAACACACCACACAACAACACACACCCCACACACACAACACACAACACACACACACACACACACACACACAACACACATATATATTAGTGTTGTGTGTGCGTAATATGGAAAGAAATGAATCAGCATAAAAACGGCTAGTCCAACCCACTATTATCAAGCCTAATACCAATACACACGACCCTCTGTATGATCTTTGATCCCTACAACGTCAGCAGACGTGTGGCTCACAGACAGAAAGTTTCAAAGTGAGGCATAGAAAAACTCGCGATTTTTAGTGGTGGAAGTAATGTGACCCCAAAGCTCACGCCTGTTTTCCACAGTAAACCACATCACAGACACAACACCAGAATGAGGCTGAACCTTTGGGTCCAGAGGATCATACCTCTCCTGTAGCAGAGGAAACAGACATAGCCACACCTAACAATTGCTCGGGAACAGCAGAATATACTGACTGTGTTTAGACGCCATCCCCTTTTCATCATGGCGGAAACCGTAACAAATAGACCGACCAGATGTCACCACCAGACACATACGCACCGCCTTTTCTAATGAGACACCCTAGGAGTGCCTCAATACACTATTTGATTGTACTTCGATTATAACTCGTGTTTGAGGATATTTGAAAGCGCAATTATCACGTAAAAACAATCATCAAAATAATGTTACTTCTTTTGTACTTTTCAGATATGAAGAGTCTAGTTGTAATTTTACAAAGAACTGTATGATAATCACGTCCATGACAGTCTAGTAGCATAACGTTAAACAAAATATATTTATTACATAAATAATATACCTGTGTTAATTCGCTAAGCTTTATTTTCTTATGGAAAGCATTTCCGATGTTAATTTGCCATTTAATCCATACATTTTATGTAGCACATTTTTCAGATATTCTTATGTAACATGCATTTCTGATTATACTTTGTCTTGTGTAGCAAGTGATTCCTGACGCTACATTGCCATTAACTCATATGAGGCTGCATAGACAGAATAGCAAAATGTTATGTGCTCATCCCTTCTCTTCTCCTAGTGCCGGATTGGGCCTGAGAATCAAGACAAAAAAAAACTGTTTTTTTTTTTTAAAAACATAGGAGTAAGAAGACTGAAGACAAAAGCAAAAAAAAGAGGGAAAAACTAACATGAGTGTTTACCCCAATATCAGTGTCTGATACATTTTTTTGGTTTACAAAGGGCCTGTCTGGGGAAAAAGGTAACAAAATTACAAAATTCTTTCGTTCTAGATTTGACTGTTGTCATTCAAAAAATATACGAGATGGAAACTTTTGATAACTACGGCCCATCGGCCATTGTAAGTGGTGTTTAAAATTTTAAAAACGGATTCATGTAATTGATTTCTTGGGGCCTTCCCCCCGTTTCCCAATTTTAATTTTTTTCCCACCTTTTTGGAAATTTCCCAAATTCCCTTGCCCAAAGGGCAAACAGGTTACTCCTAAAAACTTTACTTTTTTCTAGAACCAAAATTTGGAATGGTTCTTTTTCCTTTGAATTGCAGTACATGGTGACGTTATCTTATATTCCTTTCCCAAGGATTACGAAAAAAGCTGAGAAAACCGGGAAAAAATTACATTTTGATTATTGTGAAGTTGAAAAAGGGGCCGGGGGGGTTATGGCTCATTTTTAAAAATCATTAATTAAAAAAAAAGGTTTACTATCTTGCAGAATTTTTTAATTTTATTCCCAAAGAGTGTTTTTTTTCCGGGCATTTGCGTCCGAAAAAATTTTTCACCAGAACTGAAAACTTAGTCATCTGAAATTTAGTCATCGTAACTTAGCCCATTTTTTGTAGTCATCATTCGTCAGATGGGGGGCGATAAATGGCTACCCCAAAATCATTTTGCCTTTTAGTTTTGGGGAAATTTGGGCTGTAAAGAAAAATTCTTAAAAACCTCATAACACTACCCACACACCACAAAATAAAACACACACACACCACCACCACCACAACATACAAACCACAAAAACACACCCAAACACACACCACCACCCCCCACACACACACACACACAAAACACACCCACACAAACACACCACCCCCACACCAAACACCCCACACTCACAACCCACACACACACACACACACACACCCCCAGCCCACACACACACACACACACCCCCAACACACACCCACACACAATTTCAAAATTAGGGAATAAAAAAGGGAAAAAAAAAATTTTTTGGAGCAAAATTTTAATGTTTCCAGCGATGAGTAAAAAATTCTCTGGGTATATTTTAGGGTAGGGTTTTTTGCCATATTTTTATCCACAAGGTATCTTTTATACATTCTTTTAAACTGTCCTCTTATGGGGAATTTCCCCAAACCCCCGACTTTGATACGTTTATATGTATTTTGCCCCCAGACACACACCCCACCACGACACCCACCCCCCCCCACACACACCCACCAAAAAACCCCCACACACACACACACCCACACCCCACCAACACACACCACCACACACACAAAACCACCACACACACACACACCACAAAACCACAACACTCAAAACACACACCCAAACTGGGGTTTTTTGCGTTCAGTTAATATTCTCTAATGGAAAATATAATAAAAGCCTGTTTTTTTTTGTTTTTATTAAATTTTTTGGCGGGGGGCTCTGGCGAAAAACAAACCATTTTTTATTTTGGGACTTGCTAATGGTGTACTACGAGAAACATTTACAAAGGCATTTTAAAGTTTTTTCTTTTGGTACAGCTGACGTGTGTTTTTGTGTGTGTGTTGTGGTTTTTGTGTGTGTTGTGGGGTTTTTGTGTGTGTGTGTGGGGGTGGTGTGGGTGTGGGGTGTGTGTGTGGTGTGTGTGTGGTGTGTGTGGTGTGTGTGTGTGTGTGTTTTTTGTTTTTATTTTAAATCAATTTTTTGGGGGAACGGCAAATGAAGTGCCCCCCAGTAGTTTGGTTCAAACTCTTACTAAAAAGATTAGAAAGTTTTTTACAAAACGAACCCCCTCTGCCCCGGGGATTAGACAAGAAATTTGAATAACAAAAAGCTTTTTTCTTAAAAAAAGTATGGCTGCCCTACTTTTGGCCCTTTTTTTTCAAAATTTATTACCGTCTTTTTTTTTCCCACAAAACCCCAAATTTAAAAAATATCTTCGAATTTAAAGAACATCCTAGCAATTAGTCGATTAAATTTGAAGCCCCCGGGAAAAAAAAATAATATAAATTAATTAAAAAAAAAAAAAAAAAAAAAAAAAAAAAAAAATATATTAATATATATATATTTTAATAATATATATAATATTAGATAAAATATATATAAAATTATGATTCTCACAAAAAAAATAAAATGCCAAATTTGGGGAACACCCCAAAAAATGACGCTTTTAAAAGTCAGAATACCAGAAAAACCCTCAAAATATCTGAGGTTATTGAACTCATTATTTTCCCCAAATTGCTCATTGGTTCTGATTTTTGGGGTGTTAAAGTAGTTAAGACAAAAAAAGATCAATATTTTTTAAAATTTTGGGTTACAGACGATACGGTTTTTTTAGCGGGAAAAGAAAAGAAGACAATATGAAGTGCTGAAAAAAAAAATTTGAAAAGCCCCGATTTTTGGGAACTTTAAACCAAGAAAAAATTTAAATTTTTTTGGCCCTGAAATTAAAGAAAAAAAGGGTTTTGAGAAAAAATTGCTGAGGGTGGTGATGGAAACGAAAAAGAGGAAAACCAAAGACAAGACTGACGACAATATCAAAATTTTTGGGGGCTGTCGAGGGTTAAGTAAAAGAAAAGCGAAAGACGATTTTAGTGGCAAGGGGATGGGGGAAAGAGGCCCCCCCTTTTTGCTAAAAGCATCCCCCCCCCGCTACCGTTATTGATTGATATATTATATTAAAATATGCTGGGGGTTTAAAAGGGGCAGAGATATTTCCCCTCCTAATTATTTTGGAGACTGCGAGTTGAAAAGGAGCCGGGGGATTCCACCCCAACTTTTATTTTCTCCTGACAAACCCCCTACCCCCAATGATTAAATAAAAAAAAGAAAAATTCTTTAACCACATCGCCCGTTGCGTGGGTTATCAAGGGGCGCGTTAAATCCCGTGGGCAACCAGGTGACAATGTTAAACATTCATCTTTTAGACAAAGAGATATTATATATATATTTTATATTATATATTATATAATTTTATATATATATAATATATGTTATTATATATATATTATTTTTGAACTCATTATTTTTTCCCCAATTTTCAAACAAAATGGGTTCTGAGTTTTTGGTGTTTTAAGTAGATAGACAAGAAAAAGATCAAAGTTTTTTTAAATGTGGTGTTTCAGAAAGAGTCTGCGTATTAGCTTGGGCAGAGAAGAAGAAAAATGATGAAGGCCCGAGAAAAAAAAAAATTGTAAAGACCGACTGTTGGGCATCTTGAAAAAGAGGAAATTAAAATTTTTTGGGGCATGTAAAGAGAATACAAATTGAGAAAAATTGCTGACAGGGGTGGTGATAGGAAAAAGAGGGGAAAAGGGGAAACCAAGACAAGACTGAGCGACAAAATCAAAAATATTTGCGGGCTGTCATGGGACAACGGAAAAAGCGTAAGATCGAGTTTTAGTGGCGAAGGTGGTGGAGAGGTTCCCCGGCTGCTCAACATGAGCCGGGCCCTTATTGTGATGATTATATTATATTTAAGGCCGGCCCGGGGGCCGAGTGGTTAGGGCACGGATTCAAACTGTCACGAAAGGCAATCTGAGTTCGAGGTTCGAGTCACCGGCCGGGGCGTTGTTTTTCCCTTTGGGAAAGGGAAATTCACCTTGATTGCCTACCTGGCCACTGGGTGGGGAAGCCAGCCCAAGTTGGGGGCCGGGCCCAGAACCGGGTAAATAGAGAGGTGACTCGATAAAAAAAAACCCGGGGGAAGGCAACGGCCCCAAACCCCGCTCCCAAAATTTCCAAGAAAAAACATGGGAAAACCCTTATCGCCAAAGTCCCCTTTTAGGATAGGGGACTTAGGAAAAAAAAAAAAAAAAAAAAAAAAAAAAAAAAAATATATATATAAAATATATTTATATAAAATTTTATATAATATATATATATAATATATAAAATGTTTTATATATATTAAAGTATATATATATTTGCTTTTTTAAAAATAGGTTTTATATTTGAAGGGCCCCCCGTGGGCACAGCAAAATTCCCTTTAAATTGGGAGCTTTCATTTTGTGATAATATATATTATATATATATATATATATATATATATATAATATATATTATATTATATATATCTACATGTTTTTATGTATTTTTTGGTATCCCAAAATGGGGGGCCCTATGCTGATACCAAAAAATAATTTTTGGGCCCTTGGTGGGCGTATGACCTACCAAACCCAAGTGCCTTTCCTTTTGGCTGTCTCTAAAATCATTTTTTTAAAGGGATTAAAATTTTTTAAACCCCCTTTGCCACCGTTTTTTTTCGTAAAGACTATAACGAAACTTTTTTTATTAAGACCAAGATGGAAAATCAAATACAGAAAAATAAAAATAAAAAACTGCCATAAAGATTTCAACGGATAGACAGTAATATCAACTGTAGGTTTTTCACATCCCCCCAGTGTACTCTCTTTAAAATCACTGCCCTGTCCCCCTAAATTTCTACTCAATTTATTTTTACGGCGGGATTTAAACCAAACCCTTTGGGTATACAACATATTTGGGAAAAGGGGCACTGATGCAAAAGGGCGGGCGTATGACCAAGCACGCCAAAAGTACCCTCGTCCCAAAATTTTTCCCCTTTTGTGATCTGTAAACTCATTTTCTCAGGACTGGTGGTTGATAAAACTAATAATGGGCTCGTCATTCTGCAGCCCCTGTACCTAAAGAAAATAAATCCCCATCATTTCCCTGAATTTAGGATCGCGCGCAACTTTAATTTTATTTACCAAATTCCCAAATTTTAGTTTTTTTTTTTTACGATTACGTAGGGATAATTTTTAAAACCCTTTTTTGTCGTTTGTTAAGGGTTGGGGGGAAACTCCCGAAAAACCCAAAAAGGGCCGCTAGATCTTCCCTTGCCACAAAATTTTTTCGGAAATTTTTCATTCGTTTTTTTTATATGTCATATCAAAGGCTTTCCACTGACAGCCAAAGGGAATTTTAACCAGGGCCGTATGAAAAATACGATTTTTTTGTTCTATGATATTTGGGTCCCAAAATTTTTCCCGTCCCCAACTTTTCCCCTGAAATTATCAAATGGGGTTTTTTAGGGAAACTTGATATACTTCGTCTGTTAAAACACCTTTAAAATTTTTCACCACAAAGGGTTTTTGGGTTGGGAACCCTTTTGGTGGGTTTTTGAATTTTCCAGAGCAAACCCCCAAAAACCCTTTGGTAAGGGATGGGGTTATCGCAAGACCCCCAGGGTTTGGGAAAATTTCTGGGCCCCAAAAGGGGTTTTTCAATCTTTTTCAAATTTCCAATCTGACCAGCTTTCCATTGCTCACTTTTAGTATGTCCCCAATTCACTCTCATCGAAAAGGCAAATGAGGGCCCCTTGTCGGAGCTGAAACTTTTTATGGCTTCGGGTCCAGGTCTTTTCCCGACATTAAATGGCATCTAACCCTAATAAAAGGGGCTGTTTTTAAAGCAAAAGAAGTATTGCAATGCGAAGACTTTGGGTGCAATAGGGGTCTACGTGTTTACCATTTTTTACAGGGGAATTTTTTCATCAGTGTCACGCATACTTAACTCTTCTTTCGTTTTCAAAAAAGATTTGGGTATCTGTAATCATTCGGGACATTTTGCCCGATTTTTTTTGGTTGTCCTTGTTGTATAATCTTAGCTTTTAAAACCTGACTTTTTTTTGTGCTAGCAAAAACATTTTTAGTCCCCCTCGTTTTTTAAAACTATTCTTTTTAAAACGTAAAGTCGAATTTATCATTGGGGCCGGGCCCCGTGTACAACATGTTTTATACATATAGTCCTTTCTGCATGCTCTGGCTTTTTTTTTTTATTACCCTACGTGCATCGTATTGCTCAAACCGGGGTAACACGGGGGAAAATGATATATTCGTGGGGCCCTTTGATTAAAACTATGAAGTGATAGGGTCCTTTTTTAAAAATGCAAATTCCCCCTTAACCCTTTTCCCGGGAAAAAAAATTTCGTGTAATGATAGTATTATAGAAGCTTTTTTGGAAAAAATTCTAATTAAAAATGTGGATTTTTGAATTGGATTCTGTATTTTTTTTTATCCCCGGAAAGAGTGACAGGATTTTAGTGACCCATTAAACCCTTCTAGCAAAAATTTCTTTATTTTTGGGGATTACCCTTTTCCCAATGCTAAAAAAAAAGATTTACTAGGCATTACCTTTTTTTATTAACTTATTAGGGAAACCTTTTTTGGGGAAGTTGGGCCCAAAACTAGGATGATATATGGCCAGGTAAAATCCTTAAAAAAGGTGCTTCACACAGGTCAGTCATATTAGAAAAAATGCGACAAAAGGACCAAACGGGCTTTTGTTTCAGGACGCTTTGACAAGACAAATTTGAGAGGCAGGCATTGCAACCACGGGCGATACTTTCCCTGTGTTGAATTGTAGAAACCCCCTTTCCATATCACTAGCGCAAAAGCTGTTATTAAAATTGACTGCACTTGGGGTCATCACAAGTAATCAGCTCTCCGGGTTTATGACCTAAAACACTTTAATGTATCATTCAGTAATTTGCACTGATTTTAGAAGTACGGCTTATATGTGTTGTTCCTTTACAGTTTCCAGAGAAAGCAAATTTGGAAATTTGATTTTCACCTGCCCAAGTGATTTAGCTAGGCACGCTTTAGGTTTAAATCGTATCTTTGACACATTTTCTCTTATGGGTTTTCTGGTCGTTCACATTCTTTGTTCATTAACCAGTGCCATTCCCTTACGTATCTTGAATCGGCCCTGTATTGCCACGTGTGGACAAATTGACCAGAAACGATAATAGTGACCTCTACTCAAGACTGCTTAAAAAGTTTGCGTGGGATATCGATTTCCATTTTGCCAAATAGCCTCTGTAAGGTTAACCAATACTTGTACGCTTTCTCCATATTTAAGCGGTTCGCAATGTTCTCATAATAAGTTTTCCCAGAACACTCTAAACGTAACCCAGGCGATGCAGATTTTGCACTCTTGGGGCACTGAATATATGAATCGTCCGTCTCGCGCAGAATAATTTACATATATGCACCCGTTGGCTTACTGCCCTCTCCGTTATGGTTATAAATTATCTTTATTTCCCATTTTTACAGGATCGTGTTCGATAACAGCAACACCGTTGGAATAATTCTAAGATTTAGAAATAATTGTCTTTCCTTGTTGCCAACATGTAAAGGTATGAAATTGTTGTATTTATAATCACCGGACGCGGTCACTAAATGACGATCCTGTTCTACATAATCCGATGCTTTTGCCAAGGGGATGAGACCTTAAACTGGCATGGGCAAACTTTTGTTATGGTAAATGTCAGGGAGTAATTACCCATAAGGGCAAGTCCAATATTGCCCATTTACCGATTCCAAAATTAGCATAAAGCCCGTGGTTATCGAAACGAAGTGAATGTGAGTGGGAGCGCTAGAAAGCCCTCGGGTAGTCGAAAGAAGGATGTGATTTGTTCCCATTCCTGGTTTTTGATAATTATATTAACTTATATTCGCCGTAACTCGAATCGTACCCATGAATACATCGCTGTCAGTGGCAGGGGTAGGCCCTAAGCTAATAAATTATTTTTATGTAAGAACTGAGAACGCCTGTGATCTAGTTTGATTTCGTACGCATTATAAAAGTTATTTTAAATCATGAGATACAAGGAAAACGAACTCCTATGAATCATAAATGGGGCTACGTGACGCAACCTAAATTCAAAGCTAAAATCCATCCGACGGGAAGAGCGTAACACATCTGGTATTGTGAACAACATCCTACCATGGTAGTCATCGGAGAAGGAATCTAGCCTTCTTCCAGGATTTATGATAAATGTAGGAAATAGATGTTCTTAAGGGCATTTTCCTTAACTTTCACCATTTATCCGTCGTACAATGGTATATCGCAAGGCATTAAACCGTTAAAGTTATATTTTCCTCTATAACGGCAAGCTGGCCCGGATGGATGGTGTATAATATCTCCAGTGTCACACATTCTACCGCACCCAGGAATAATTTCTTTGTCGTTTATGTTTAGATATTCATATTCCAAAAAG
>NC_051396.1:18380833-18383333 GCF_015228065.2 Penaeus monodon | reverse complement strand
ATGACTGACCTGTGTGAAGCACCTGTTTGTAAGGATATACCTGGCCATAGTATCATCCTAGATTTGGCCACTTCTCCAAAAACGTTTTACCTTAATAAGTTAATCAAAAAAGGTAATGCTAGTAAATCTTTTTATTTTAGCATTCGGTAAAGTAATGCAAAATAAAGTCAATTTTGCATAGATCTGTTTAATGAGAGTACACTCAATCCTGTCACTACATACCGGATAACAAAATACAGAATCCAATTCAACAACACACTTTCAATTAGAATATTTTCAGAAAGCTTCTATAACTACTATCATTACATCGAATATTCTTTTCGGGAAGGGTTATATGGTGAATTGCATTTTTACAAAGGACCCTATCATCTTCATAGCTTTAATCAAAGTGGCCCCATCGAATATATCAGTTTCCGCCCGTGCTCCACCGGTGAGCAATACGATGCACGTATGGTCATAAAAATAAAGCCAGAGCATGCAGTAGACTATATGTATGAACATGTTGTCACACAGGGCTCGCACACTGATGAATCTCGACTTTACGCTTTAAAAAGAATAGATTAATAAACGAGAGGACTCAGACTGTATTTGCTAGCACACGAAAAGTCAGGCTTCTAGCTAAGATTATACAACAAGGCACAACCGAAAAATCAGCAATTAATGTCCCGAATAGATTACAGATACCCAAATCTTTATGTAAACG
The DNA here is from genome assembly GCF_015228065.2 of Penaeus monodon. Lineage (NCBI taxonomy): Eukaryota > Metazoa > Arthropoda > Malacostraca > Decapoda > Penaeidae > Penaeus > Penaeus monodon. The sequence goes on along the minus strand of NC_051396.1, from coordinate 18,382,630 downwards.
ACATGAAGAGTTCAGTATGCGTGACACTGATGAATAATTCACTGTCAAATGGTAAACACGTAGATCCTATTGACATCAAAGTCTTCGCATCTAGCAATACTTCTCTTGCATATAACATGTCCTTTTATTATGGTAGATGCCATTTAATGTCAGGAATACCTGGACCCGCAAGCCATATAAGCTTCAGCTCCGACAATGGTTCCTCATTTGCCTTTTTCGATGAGAGTGAATCTGTGGACATACTCAAAGTGAGCAATGGTAGCTGGTCAGATTGGAAATTTGAAAAAGATTGCAAACAGCCTTGTGGCCCAGAATACTTTCCAGCCTGGAGGTCTTGCGATAATCCCATGCCTCATCCCAAGAGTTTTGGTTGCTCTGGCAATTCAACAACCACCATAAGTTGCAATCACAAACCTTGTGGTGATAAAATATTAATGGATGCTAACAGACGAAGTATATCAAGCTTTCTAAAGAACCCAGTGATAATTTCAGCGGAAGTTGGGGACAGAATACATCTTGTAGCCTTATATTCATAGTACAAAAAAATCATATATTCATATCGGACTGGTACATTCCGTTGGCTGCTCAATGGTAAGCCTGTTGATATGACATATAAAGCAACGAATGAGAAATCCGAACTAAAGTTTGTGGCAACGGAAGATCTAGCAGGCCTTTGGAGTTTTCAGTTAGATCTCCCAGACTATAATCAAACGACTGAAAAGGTGGTCTTCAATTATACTTACGTAATCGTAACAAAAAAACTAAATTTCGCAATGGGTGAATCAATTAAGTTGCGCGTCGATCCTCATATCAGTGAAATGATGGGGGATTTATTTTCATATGTACAGTGGCTGCATAATGACGAGCCACATTCATTAGTATATTCAACCACCAGTCCTGAGAAAATGAGTTTACAGATCACGAAGGCGAATTGGACGACGGTAGGCATTTGGCGTGCTTAGGTCATACTGACGCCCTATGCATCAGTGCTCCCTATTGCCAAATATGTTGTATATCCAAAGGTTGGTATTACTTACCGTCCGTCAAAACTAATGGAGTAGTAATTAGAGGACATGGCAGTAGAGTTTAGAGAGTACACTGGCGGATGGTCGTAACCTACAGTTGATATTACTGTCTCATCCACTGTATCTATATAGCAGTTTGTTAGTTTTATTTTTCTGCTACTGATATCCATCGTGGTCTTAATAGATAACTGTTTCGTTACTAGATCTTTACGAAATTCACATGTGGCAAATTTGGTTAAAACAATTTCATGCCTTAAAAAAATGATTTTAGAGATCATGACGAAGGTAGGCACTTAGGTTGGTAGGTCATACTGACACCTAAGGCAAAATTATTTGTTGGTATCAGCATATGCTCCCCATGTTGATACCAACAAATACATACATACATGTATATATATATATATATATATATATTATAAATATATATCTTAATATAAAACCAATTAATTCCGGCGGCTCAAATATGAACCTACTGTTAAAAAAGCAAATATATATATACATATATATATATACATACATATATATATATATATATATATATATATATATATATATATATATATATATATATATTTTTTTTTTTTTTTTTTTTTTTTTTTTTTTTTTTTCCTAAGTGCCCTATCCTACAAGGACGTTGGCGATCATGGATTTCCATGATTTTCTTGGCAATTTAGAGCGGTGGTTTGCCGTTGCCTTCCGCCCGGTGTTTTTATCGAGTCACCATCTCTATTTACCCGGTTCTGGGACCGGCACCCACTTGGGCTGGCTTACC
>NC_051396.1:18379489-18380733 GCF_015228065.2 Penaeus monodon | reverse complement strand
TTTTTTTTTTTTAACCCAGCATGATACTTAGTTTTTTTCAGTTTTTTTGATCCCCCCCTTTTGGAGTGAAGTACGGGTAGGGGGGTCCCCAGTTCCTTTCCCACGGAGAGTGCCGGTGTTTTTTTTTTTTTTTTGTTTTAATTTAAAATCGGGGTAATTCCTCCCCGGGAACAACGGCGGCCCGGGGGCCCCCCCCTAATAATTTCCTTACATTTGATATTAAAATGAAACCCCTTTAATATTTTTAAATTTTTTTTTTAATTTAACTATTTTATTTTGTTGGGTTTTTTTTTTTTTTTTTTTTTTTTTTTTTTTTTTTTTTTAATATAATTTATTTATATTTTTTAATATTAAAAATAAAATAAAATGTAATTTTTAAAAATATAAATTTTTTATTATTTTTATATTTTATTATTATTTTATTATTATTTTTTTTTTATTATTATTATTATTTCATTTTTTTATTATTTTTATTATTATTATTTTTAAATTATTATTTTTTATTTTTATTTTTTAAAAATTATTATTTTATTATTATATTATTAATATTTTTTCAATTATTTCTTATAAAAAAATATTTTATTTTTATACAAATTTTAACATATATATATATATATATATATATTATTATATTATTAATATATTATATATATATTAAAAATATTAAATGATTTTATATTATATATAAAAGATATATATATATATATATATATATATAAAACCCAATATTTAAATAATATATAAAATATAAGATATAATAATATAATTAAAATAATAAATATATAAATAAATATTAATATAATATAAATAATATAAAAATAAAAAAAAACAAATAACAAAATAAAAATAAATAATATAATAATATATAAAATATATAATATTATATATTTTAATAAAATATATTTATATATATTATATAATATAATATATATATATATTTTAAATATATTTTTTACTCCAAAACACCACAAAAAATTTTATATAAAATCATTATTATTTATATATATATATATTTTAATATATATATTTTTATTTTTTAAAATGTCTACTTTTTACATAATAATAAAATTTTTTTAAAATTATATTTATCATATATTTTTTTAATTTAAAATTCATATTTTTAATCTAATTATAATATATTATGTAATATTATAAAATTTAATATATAATTATAAAATTTTAAAATATTTTATAGATAATAATTTTTTATTTTAAAATATAATATATATTATATATATATATAT
>NC_051396.1:18369489-18376989 GCF_015228065.2 Penaeus monodon | reverse complement strand
AAATAAAATAATAATAGTTTTTAAAATTTTAAAAACCATGAAAATAATAATAAAAAAATAATAATAATAATAAAAAATAAGATAAATAAAAATAATAATAATAATAAATAAAAACAAAAATAAAAAATTATAACAATATAAATTTTATAATTAATTATAATAATATTATATTATATATATATATATATATATATATTTTTATATATATTATATATATACACAACACACACCCCCACCACCACACCCCCCACAGTTTATTATATAATATATATATATATATATATTATATATATATATATATAATTTATCAATTATAATTTCTTTATTATTTTTTATTTTTTAAGCTGGGTCCAAGCCAGCCAAAGTCGTCCCGGGGTAAATAGAAGGTACCGATTAAAAAAAAAAAAAAAAAAAAAAAAAAAAAAAAAAAAAACCGGCCGGAAGGCAATGGAAACTACCCCCTCTAAATTACCAAGAAAAAATCATGGAAAGCCCATGATCGTCAAGGCCGCGGTGGCCGAATGGTTAGACGTCGGACTCAAGACTGTCACGACGGCAATCTGATTCGGGGGTTTCGAGTCACCGGCCGGCGCGTTGTTCCCTTGGGCGAGGAAATTCACCTCGATTGCCTTTCCTAGCCATGGGGGCCAAGCCAGCCAGTGGCTTAGGTATGAATGATTACCTAAAAGGTAACACCGGCACTCTCCGTGGAAAGGAACTGGGGACCCTACCACGTACTCACTCCAAGAGCAACAACATGAAAAAACTAAGTATCATGCTGTGACCATATATATATATATATAATATATTTTATATAAATTTTTTATATATAATATAAATATATATATTATATATATATTACACATATATATAAATATAATATAATATATTATATTATATTATATTATATATATTTACACACACACACACACACACACACACACACACACACACACACACACACACACCCCACACATATATATATATATATATAAAATATATATTATATATATAATACATATATATATATATATATATATATATATATATATATATATATATGTATAATAGTAATTTTAATAATAATAATAAAAATAAAAAATAATAATAATAATAATACCTTTAATAATAATATAATAAAATAATAAAATAATAATAATAATGATAATAATAATAAAAATAATCTTTAATAATAATTATTATTTTTATTTTTATATATATATGAATTATATATATTCTATATATATATATATAATATATATATATATAATTTAATTGCAGGATTCCCCATCAGACGAAAAAATCATAGTCGCTTCCTCTGTCAGCCATGGGCCGTGACCGCTTTCTCTGTGATCAGCTGTGTATTGTAAAAAAATAAGCTGGAGCTGTATACATGGTGTGACGTCATCGGCGTGTGGTGGCGCTGTAGGTCGTTTTTTTGCAGCAGACGATATTATGCCTGCTATTGAGATAAGAAAAAAAAAGGCCTATAGTAATAAGGTAAGCCACCGTATTGGCACCAATTGACTATCAATTGGTTTTTATGATATCAGGGCCTAGATTTATGCATAGTGCACCAAAACCGGTCTTTTCCTTTAAGTTGATTCGGTTATTAAATGGAAATTTAGAGCTAGAGACTACTAAACATTTTCCAGTTAAAGGAAGTCTCATGAAAATATGTACTGGATATCTTCAACGCATTTTTAAAAATTTACTTATAGAAAGTTGATAATTATAAACCATATTATCTATCTGTCTATATATATATATATATATATATATATATATATATATATATAATATAATATATATATATATATATATATATGTGCGTGTGTGGTATGGGATTAGACTTGTCTCAAGTCCATAATTCAGACAGAGATCTCGGCATTGTTCTTTCCGGCCAAAGAAACATGATTTTGGTTTACGGTAAGAAAAAAATGGCACGTTCCCCGCCCCTCCCCCTTTTACTTATCTCTCCTAGCTTCGAGACCGCACAGACATTGGAAATGATATACAAAGTACGCATATAATGAAATAATTTCCAAATAATCTTCCGGTATTGATTTCCCTTCCCGTCTGTGAGATCTGTGGTTAAAAACTGATAGAGAGGAATCACTTGCATTGAAGCTCATTACCTTTGGGACAATAAGTAGAACAGTTCGGAGCGTCATGTTGCTTGTAATTTGAGAGTCAGAGTGAGTGAGTAAATCCGGAAGTGGGGAGCGATATTAGAGAATGGAGTGAATAAGTGTATAAGTGAATGAGTAGGTTGGTAAGTATATCCGTAGGCGAATGAGTGATATTGCGTAAGTCACCAAGTGATTGTGTAACAACTGAGAGTGCAAGTATTTGGTTAGATACGCAGATGAGGCAGTGAATGCGTTGGTTGGCCAGTGGGTGCATAGAGGCCAAATGCGAAGGTGAATAAGGACGTGGGTGCAGAGTGAATGCGTAGGAGAATAAGTGGGAAAGCAAATGAGTGAATGACTAGGTGGATAAATGATTCCGTAGGTGTATTTGTGAATGCTCAGATGGCTGAGTACTTAAATCAATGGATGAGTACGTGAGTGATTGTGAAGGTGTTTGAGTGAATGCGTAGGTGTCTCTCACTGTATATGGTAGGTGTGTGAGTGCGGTAATCGGTGCATAAGTATTTTTTATGATTGATGAACGATGGAAAGTCTTCATGCAAGTTGATTAAATAATATATTAATATATCACTTGAATTCAATCAAAGCATACATTATCCAAGACTTTTTTGACATCTAAAATGAGAATTTTAAGGAAGTCGTCACTGTCACCAGGCCTTACTGTGCCACAGTTTTGCAACAAGCTACAAGGCTTCACAACTGTTACTCTGGTGGTGTGGGGTTTCTCTACCTTAGCGAGTGACAAGTGACATTTGCAAGTATTCCCTGAAACTTTAAACTTGATATCAAAGGATCTTAGAATGTTGAATTTCGATTTTGTTATTATTTTACTTTTTTACTTATTTGTTTACTGTCCATAAAGAGAATATTTACTTATTATACCCATCACAAACAAGATTTTCGCTTACTGTTTGTCTGAGTGGCCGATGCAGATTTTTAGAGGAAATGATGATGATGATGATGATGATGATGATGATGATGATGATGATGACGATGACGATGACGATGACGATGACGATGACGATGATGATGATGATGATGATGATGATGATGATGGCGATAACTATGGTGGTGGTGGTGGTGATGATGATGATGATGGTGATGACTATGATAATGATGATGGTTACGCTGATTGTGATGTTACTTGCGATTATTATGATGATGATTTTCATCACCATCGTTACAGTGTTAATGATGATTATGACGAAACGATTAATGATACTACTACTACTACTACTACTACTACTACTACTACTACTACTGCTACTACTACTACCAATAATAATAATAATAATAATAATAATAATAATAATAATAATAAAAAACAATGATAATATTACTTACTACAGTTACTGCTGCCACTACTACTGCTAATAATAGTAATGATAACACTTATAATAATGATGATACTTATAACATTAATCATATCAAAGACAACAACAATGATGATAATAACAACAATGGTAGTAAAAAATTTCAGCTGATATTACCCACATGCCAAGAGAAACACAACTTTTCCATATTATTGTGTCCTTTAACATTGGGCTGTATACATGATTAATCAAACAAGATAATGGTAATGATACTTGTCTGCCAAAGCTAAATTATTAAAAAGTTATCTTTGTTACATAGCTGTATCCCGAATTACATGCCGTACATATATAACCATTATGGTGAATCAGGATGCACACAGGTGCGCAGACATATATTTCCATTAATTATGCTGAATTTTCTCTTTCTGTCTGTTTCATTACGTTCTGTCCCTCAGTTTTCTCTTTATCTGTCTGTCTGTCTGTCTGTCCGTCTATCTATTCATTTCTCTATCTGTATTTAATATCTACATATTTTCATTTGAAATCATCTTCATAATTCTCACTTCTCATACAGTTCTCTTGCTCTTGTCGCTATACCCTCTCTCCTCTCTCCTTTTCTCTCCTTTGTTTCAGTATACTGGCGCTGAAGGAAGTAATCGTTTGCATCTATTTCAGTTACTATTACATTTGTCATTTTCTTTCTTTAATTCGCAATACCCTTTTCCGGGTCTGGCTCTTGGAGGTTAATTTTTTATCTGATCGGGGAATCCCGTTTTCGTCTTTTTAAAATTCCCAAATGTCACGAATGATGATGTATTCGTCCTGGCTATGCTACACTAGTGCTGTCCTACGGATTTTATTTGTTGCATTGAATGAAGGGGAAAAATGTAAAACTGGTAGATAAAAAGAGAGGAAAGATGGCTGCATTTTCAACCGGACCAGATTCCTAACACTACATTGGAAATTAACAGATTATGAGGATATATTAATTATAGAGATAGATGATAAGGTGAAAAACATGTTTAGTTTGTTTAAGGCAAAACCAATTAATTATCGAGAAGAGAAACTATTTAGTGCATTATGGATGGGGTTCCAGATTACAGTGAAAATAATGTTCCAACTTTTGACGGATTTACAGGCTTCAGACACTCTTTAGGGTCACACACACACACACACACACACACACACATACACACACACACACACACATGCATACATATATATATATATATATATATTATATATATATATATATATATATATATATATATATATATATATGTGTGTGTGTGTGTGTGTGTGTGTGTGTGTGTGTGTGTGTGTGTGTGTGTGTGTGTGTGTGTCTGTGTGTCTGTGTGTGTGTATGACAAACCATTTCATCGCTTGTTTTTAAATATTATCTAAGTATTGAAGAATTATGGATAAGCTAAAAATGGCACTTCTTATCACCTCATTCTTCACACTAAAAAAAAAAAGGCAGAGGAAGCCACATTTTTTCCCTCAAAAGGCATCCATCACAGACCTGTCCTAAATCCCCCCAATCACACGATAACGAGTACCATTCCAACTTCCCCAAAGCGAATTCCCAATCCCCGATCTACACGACGCCAAACATCCCGAGAGTGTCTGCAGCCTGACACTGTGTTGGCAAACATGGCGAAGACTCGGATGTAATTCACTCTCCAAATACCATTGGTTGTGCTTCCATTGCTTCCCCGCGTAAGATGCAATCAGTTGATTCTCACAATGGCAAGAACTTCTGGAGGAAAAACAGTAAATCGGTACCAGGAAGGTGAGACATTGATGTAGAACCGTAAATTGAAGGAAGAAAGTCTTACATCGAGATGAAGAGTTTTATCGTATGTGGATATAATTCCTTATCTTCGTCTGTTTCTCTTTCTCTCTCGTATCTATGTTAGTTGTAACGGTGGAAAAGACTATGAAGAATATCGGCAAGTATTGTAGGTGGAGACAAAGGAAATAAATAGGATCTCGGACACAGAATAGATGCACCTGTTTTATGCTTTGAATTGGCTTCCTTATTTCGTAAATACTTTGTCATGTCTTCATCACTTATTGGGTGTACAGGATATAAACAACGTTCGAATATTCTCACAGTTTAAACACTCTTAGCTCTTCGTTAACTCCCAACTATTTTGATTTTGTTTGATAAATTAATTCTTGGTTTTCTCTTCCATTTCCTGTTGGTTTTATTGGTGTGAAGTTAAATCTTAAGTTTTATAATTCTGTCCATTTTTTTTGGCTAAAAGGAGAGTATTTCATATTGTAATATACATTTATATACCTGTAAATGGCATAGAAAAAAAGAAAATATATGTAATTAGCTGAAGGCCCATTCACAATAACAAACTGATTGGTTCGGATTCCCTCGGAATCATTTTTAACGTGATGTATGAGGATGGCAAGAAGTTCGGATTCCCTCTGAATCATTTTTAACTCAATTGGCATGGATGGGAAAAATAACTGCCATACTCACTGTAATATAAGTTCATTTACAGTATTTAGACATAGAGGGCTCTACAAGTGCTTAGTCACCAAGGAGTCAGTTATTAGCCCAACCTATCTCACCTGTTTACCCTTTTCCTTGATTTTTGGAAAGTTTCTATTGTATTATATCTTTGTCTTAAATTTTACCAAGATTTTAACACTAATAATCATAACATCAATAAGAATAACAACAATATTGATATCAATACTATTAGAAAGAAAAACACAATTTCAAGGAATGAGGAAATAAGGAGCAGTCACTAGGGCCTTCTGATAAACTTCTTGCGACAAAGCACATATGGAGCCATCTGTATGTAACAGAATTCACAAAAAACTACAGGGAACAGTACTTAAATCTATTGTGATATAATATAATAGATTTATATATATACACATATATTTTCTTCTTCTTCTTCTTCTTCTTCTTCTTCTTCCTCTTTTTTTCTTCCTCTTCCTCTTTTCTTCTTCCTCTTCCTCTTTCTTCTCTTCTTCCTCTCCCCTTTTCTTCTCTTCTTCCTCTTCCTCTTTCTTCTCTTCTTCCTCTCCCCTTTTCTTCTCTTCTTCCTCTTCCTCTTTCTTCTTCCTCTTTCCCCTTTTCTCTTCCTCCTCCTCCTCCTTTCCCCCTCCTCCCTCCTCCTCCTCCTCTCCCCACTATTGAGTTTTACTCAGCAGTTTTTTTAGCTCCATAATGGATGAAATGAGACAGAAGTGAAAATGAGATGCTAATCAGGGAACTAAGTAAACAAAAAAATTATACAGTAATGGGTAGGCCAGGAAAATTCTGACTGAAAGTGTATGGATTTTCTCACCTTCCGTCACCACCGGTAATATATATGTATATATGGTGTGTGTGTGTGTGTGTTAGATTTTATGTATAATGATATATTAATTATAATCATATATATAATTATATATTGTATATATGATTATATATGCAATATATAATTAAGTATTGTATATATAATTATATATTGTATATATAAATATATATGGCATAAATAATTATATATTATATTTTACAATTTTATATTATACTATACAATTGTATATCATACATATAATTATTCATCTTATATATAATTATCCCAATCACTATGGATTTATCTACTTCTCCCTGTAGTTTTTTTGTGAATTTAGTTACATATAGCTGTCACCCACATGTGCTCAGCCAGAAAGGAGTCTATCAGTAGGCCCTAGTGACCGCTCCTGGTTTCGCCATTCCTTGAGAAAATGTGTTTTTCTTTCTAATACTATTGATATCGATACTGTTATTTATCATACTGATATTATGATTATTAATTTGTTATAATACAAAAGAAACTCTCCAAAAATCAAAGAAAAGGGTAAACAGGTGAGATAGGTAGGATTAATAACTGACTCTATGGTGACTAGGCACTTGTAGGATCATCTATGTTAAATAATAAATACACTTGTATTACAGTAGGCATATGTTATGTGCTCTAGTGAAGACTACCGCATATTATGGCAAGGTAGAGAAAAAAACTGGTTCCTTTTTTGACATAATT
>NC_051396.1:18367966-18369389 GCF_015228065.2 Penaeus monodon | reverse complement strand
CAAACCCCAAAAGAAAACCCGAAATTGTACGCCTAGCCTAAAGGCAGAACCCAGAGGGTCATTGCAACCATCACCCCTCCGGCAGCAGAACATATTACACGGATGGATCGGTCAATCCCTTGACCCACACTGCAGGCGCCGGCTTCACAGCAAGGGATGCCACAAAATCCATGAGGGTAACAGACAACGCCTCCTCGCTACAGGCAGAGGCAGTTGCTATCATAGGAGCACTGAGCCACGTGTCCGTGAGGGAAGGACACGTGGTCATACACACAGACTCCAAAGGAGCCGTCGACTGTCTTCAGCAGCGCTCACCCACTAACAATATCTACCTTCTGACTACCATCCTCACACTGGCACAGAGGATTCTTGCACAGGGTAGAAGAATCATCATAAACTGGGTTCCCAGCCACATAGGGATCAGAGGTAATGAGCTTGCTGACAGATTAGCCGAAGTTGGCAGGGGTATGCCCCCTAATCCCATGATAATACATCAGAGTCGAAAATTACTTAGGAGGAAGTGTACGGTGACGGCCACCTCCTTCCTCCTGCAGCTTCACAGAGAGGAAACGAGATCCTACCCCTCGGCCAGCTGGTACTCAGATGGAGGCGAGATGATTTCGAAATGAAAGGTGGATTTTACGAGAATGCAGGACCCTACAAACCAGCCGTTTCGTGATTGTCTTGACGTGTAGCCGAAGTGTTAATAGCATAGGAATTAGTGATAGAGGTGGAGTTTAAAAGAACGACGTCAGGACTTCCCCGGTCTAGGAAGTCGTAAAATACGTGTCTTACGTTATAAAATGATCTTACATTCGCTTGAACGATTGTCAGCATGCCACTCAGAGCAGGTCGAGATGACGATGACCTACTTTTCGTGGCGTTTGCTGCTCACGGTAACGAGATTGAGGACGAGCCCCAGACTGGGTCTCTTCGGGGTCTGGGAGGGACTCCTGGGAGAGGGAGGCACAGAATTCCCGATACTACCGTGTCTCCCTAGGGGGAACAGGCAGCGCCGTAGCCCCCTCTTCAACCTCAGGACTGAGGTCGATGTGGAGGCTCTCCCCGCTGCTGGAGTCCCCGATGATGGTGTCGTCATGACGACGACGAGGAGTGGAGGGCTCCGGGGTTTCCGTGAGCAGAGGGTCTTTTTTGTCTTTTTTTGGTGCATGTTTAAGTGGTGAAGGGAGTTGCGTTGTGATCGTTTGTGTATTGTAGTTTTTTGTTGCAGTTTTCTTGTTTGCGTGTGGTTGTGGCAGTACGTTGCATGAAGGTAAGGCTGTGGTGAGGGGTGGTCGCCACTCTAGCCTCGTGTTTGTGGTTGTTTGTGCGTGATACTCAGGTATGTACAGGTTCTCGTCTTCGAAGATTTCCTCGGGCATCACAATGCTGGGGAAACCGTTTTTTGTAGTAGTGTTGGGAG
>NC_051396.1:18360466-18362966 GCF_015228065.2 Penaeus monodon | reverse complement strand
GGCTTCCCCCATGGGTTTCCCCCCCGGTGGCACGTCTCAGGTGACGAGGGGCCCCGGCGCAGCAGCTCGCCCTGCTCCCTGCCGGTGTGCGGCGAGGGAAGCTTCCCCTGAAAGCGACGGGCCCGGGGGTCCTCATGGACGAGCGCTGTGACCTCCGCGCCCACTGGACGACGGCGCGACGAGGCGGAGTGCGACTTTCGTTTCCCCTGGGGGCCCAAAAATACGGGAGGACGTTTCCCCCCGCCACCGCCGGAAAAAGGAGGATGCCCTGAACATCACCTCAGCATGGGTAAATCACTGCGGGGTCCGCACGCTAAAACCCTGCGGCCCAAGACCGTCACGCGGATGTCCGTCTCATTCCGAGGGCAGGACTCGAGGCTAAAGGTTACAACGCCCCTGCATCGGAGCATTTCGGGAACCAGCTGCAATCACGAGGGGCGGGTGGCTGCCACGACTCTTTCAAAACCGACGAAAAAGGGCGGCCGCCCCGACTTTGGCCCCCCGCGGCAAAGTCGTGTCGTGCTGCGGGGGTCCGACCGCCCCCCAACGACGAAAACGCGCGCCGGGAAAGGGGGGAAACCCCAAAAGGGCCTCTGCGGTCGACCCCCGGGCCACTTTTTAAACTTTTCGGGGCATAAAACGCAATTAAAAACTTGCCTAAAATGTTTACCTCATAATTTTATGGGGCTATCTATCTATCTTCCTATCAGTTTTTTTCCCCTCTCTCTCTCTCTCCCCTTTTCTAATCTCTCTCTCTTGCCTCTCCTCTCTCTCTCTTTTTCGTTTTTAATCTCTCTCCCCTCTCTTCACCTTTTCTCTCTCTCTCTCTACTCCCCCCCCCAATTAAAACACCCCACACACCCACGGTGTGTGTGTGTGTGTGTGTTTTGTGTGTTTGTAGAGAGAAAAAGGAGAGAGAGAAAAAGAGGAGAGAGAGAGAGAGGAGAGAGAGAAGAAACGGAGAAAATTTAGGGTTTATTAAAAATTTTTGGAATTCCTTCTGCTTGGGCCCTCGGGCCGTCGTGAAATTCCGGCTCGGGGAATCCCCTCTTCGGGCGTCGGGAGTGAGTTCTCATTCCAGTGTCAGTTCGACCTTCGCGGGTTTTCCCCTTCGAAAAACCAGCGTGCTCCCTCAACCTCGGGCCCCGGGAAAGTCGAATCGAAGCTAGGGGAAGATGATCGCACAGGAACCCCCGTATTTTGGGCCCTCAAAATTTTCCTGAGTATAGGTAAAATCCCCAAAAGAAGTTTTTTATTACAATAATTTCACGAATATTATACAATATTTGGCCATCAGAGGCCTGAATAGGGGAACCTTATCCGGGTTTTTTTTTAAGGGGAAAGCCACAGCCGAATTTTTTTTTTTTTTTCCGCGCGTCAAAAAATAATTCCCCGCAAACTTATCACGGGATTTAACAAGGAAACCTATCGGATTAAAATAGGGTTTAAATATCTGATTAAAAATTCGCCGAAAAAAAAACCCCCCCCAAAGGGAATTTTCCCCAAAGGGCCCTCCCTTTGCTTTTTACGGCCCCGATCGCCTTTCTCCCAAAGGCCTTGGCAAAAAGACAAAAGCGCTCTTAATTTCTCTGCGGGGTAAGAATAGAAAATTAAAAAATTAAAGGGACACGTGCGTTTTCAATTAGACTGAGTTTTTGTGTTTCCAAAAAAAAGAAACACTGTTTCATCTTTATTTAAAAAGAAGAGGTTTTTTAAAAAATTTTAAAACGACCCCCTTAATCTGACATCGGGTTTTTTTGGGCTTTATTTTCATATAAAATTTTTTTTTTTGTCTTTCCAAACAAGAGCGAACTCACGTCCCTTCTTGTTTTTTTAAAAAAAATTTTCCCTGGCAGCACAGAATTCAAAAAAGGCTGTAGGGAAAAGTCATTTGTCCTTTCCTGGTTTTATGGCCCAATTTGCAAATACAAATTGGGGGCAAATGAGGAAATTTATGCACCAAGGGGATTATTAGCACCTGTTTTTCCCTTTAGTTTTAACCGAGTCTTCGCGCCTTTTCCGATACAAACGAAATCCTGTCCTTCTTCCAGGTCAGCGCAAATGACGATGCAGTCCCCGCGGCCGACGGGACAAACGGACAGGGGGCTGACCGTCCCCCCTTCACCAAAACCCGTACCCCTACTACCTGGCCAACTGTACCTGCGAGCTTCCTGTGGTGGGATCAGCTACTCCACCTCCCACTTCCGCCTGGAGACTTCCCAAAGAGCGCATCATGGGGAGGGGATCACGGCCAGCGGTGTGGTCGCCCTTTTTCTCGCAGACGGTCCAGCAAAGTCCCCAAGAAAGACGTACCTCAAGGGTCATCGACGTTTGGTAAATGGTCTGCATCGTCGTCGACTTCTTTATGGTCATGATGCTCGCGCTCATCGACTTCATTCCCCCACAACCGCAAAAACAACCGCGGCCTTGTCATCCCGCCCTCGAAAACAGGGCCCAGGCCGCTTTTCAAGTCGAACGGCCCAGAAGCTGAACAAACTCG
>NC_051396.1:18345466-18352966 GCF_015228065.2 Penaeus monodon | reverse complement strand
GCCAAAGCTAAATTATTAGAAAGTTATCTTTGTTACATAGCTGTATCCCGAATTACATGCCGTACATATATAACCATTATGGTGAATCAGGATGCACACAGGTGCGCAGACATATATTTCCATTAATTATGCTGAATTTTCTCTTTCTGTCTGTTTCATTACGTTCTGTCCCTCAGTTTTCTCTTTATCTGTCTGTCTGTCTGTCTGTCCGTCTATCTATTCATTTCTCTATCTGTATTTAATATCTACATATTTTCATTTGAAATCATCTTCATAATTCTCACTTCTCATACAGTTCTCTTGCTCTTGTCGCTATACCCTCTCTCCTCTCTCCTTTTCTCTCCTTTGTTTCAGTATACTGGCGCTGAAGGAAGTAATCGTTTGCATCTATTTCAGTTACTATTACATTTGTCATTTTCTTTCTTTAATTCGCAATACCCTTTTCCGGGTCTGGCTCTTGGAGGTTAATTTTTTATCTGATCGGGGAATCCCGTTTTCGTCTTTTTAAAATTCCCAAATGTCACGAATGATGATGTATTCGTCCTGGCTATGCTACACTAGTGCTGTCCTACGGATTTTATTTGTTGCATTGAATGAAGGGGAAAAATGTAAAACTGGTAGATAAAAAGAGAGGAAAGATGGCTGCATTTTCAACCGGACCAGATTCCTAACACTACATTGGAAATTAACAGATTATGAGGATATATTAATTATAGAGATGGATGATAAGGTGAAAACATGTTTAGTTTGTTTAAGGCAAAACCAATTAATTATCGAGAAGAGAAACTATTTAGTGCATTATGGATGGGGTTCCAGATTACAGTGAAAATAATGTTCCAACTTTTGACGGATTTACAGGCTTCAGACACTCTTTAGGGTCACACACACACACACACACACACACACACACACACACACACACACACACATGCATACATATATATATATATATATATATATATATATATATATATATATAATATATATATATATATATATATATATGTGTGTGTGTGTGTGTGTGTGTGTGTGTGTGTGTGTGTGTGTGTGTGTGTGTGTGTGTGCTGTGTGTCTGTGTGTGTGTATGACAAACCATTTCAATCGCTTGTTTGAAATATTATCTAAGTATTGAAGAATTATGGATAAGCTAAAAATGGCACTTCTTATCACCTCATTCTTCACACTAAAAAAAAAAAAAAGGCAGAGGAAGCCACATTTTTTCCCTCAACGGCATCCATCACAGACCTGTCCTAAATCCCCCCAATCACACGATAACGAGTACCATTCCAACTTCCCCAAAGCGAATTCCCAATCCCCGATCAACACGACGCCAAACATCCCGAGAGTGTCTGCAGCCTGACACTGTGTTGGCAAACATGGCGAAGACTCGGATGTAATTCACTCTCCAAATACCATTGGTTGTGCTTCCATTGCTTCCCCGCGTAAGATGCAATCAGTTGATTCTCACAATGGCAAGAACTTCTGGAGGAAAAACAGTAAATCGGTACCAGGAAGGTGAGACATTGATGTAGAACCGTAAATTGAAGGAAGAAAGTCTTACATCGAGATGAAGAGTTTTATCGTATGTGGATATAATTCCTTATCTTCGTCTGTTTCTCTTTCTCTCTCGTATCTATGTTAGTTGTAACGGTGGAAAAGACTATGAAGAATATCGGCAAGTATTGTAGGTGGAGACAAAGGAAATAAATAGGATCTCGGACACAGAATAGATGCACCTGTTTTATGCTTTGAATTGGCTTCCTTATTTCGTAAATAATTTGTCATGTCTTCATCACTTATTTGGGTGTACAGGATATAAACAACGTTCGAATATTCTCACAGTTTAAACACTCTTAGCTCTTCGTTAACTCCCAACTATTTTGATTTTGTTTGATAAATTAATTCTTGGTTTTCTCTTCCATTTCCTGTTGGTTTTATTGGTGTGAAGTTAAATCTTAAGTTTTATAATTCTGTCCATTTTTTTGGGCTAAAAGGAGAGTATTTCATATTGTAATATACATTATATACCTGTAAATGACATAGAAAAAAGAAAATATATGTAATTAGCTGAAGGCCCATTCACAATAACAAACTGATTGGTTCGGATTCCCTCTGAATCATTTTTAACGTGATGTATGAGGATGGCAAGAAGTTCGTATTCCCTCTGAATCATTTTTAACTCAATTGGCATGGATGGGAAAAATAACTGCCATACTCACTGTAATATAAGTTCATTTACAGTATTTAGACATAGAGGGCTCTACAAGTGCTTAGTCACCAAGGAGTCAGTTATTAGCCCAACCTATCTCACCTGTTTACCCTTTTCCTTGATTTTTGGAAAGTTTCTATTGTATTATATCTTTGTCTTAAATTTTACCAAGATTTTAACACTAATAATCATAACATCAATAAGAATAACAACAATATTGATATCAATACTATTAGAAAGAAAAACACAATTTCAAGGAATGAGGAAATAAGGAGCAGTCACTAGGGCCTTCTGATAAACTTCTTGCGACAAAGCACATATGGAGCCATCTGTATGTAACAGAATTCACAAAAAACTACAGGGAACAGTACTTAAATCTATTGTGATATAATATAATAGATTTATATATATACACATATATTTTCTTCTTCTTCTTCTTCTTCTTCTTCTTCTTCCTCTTTTCTTCTTCCTCTTCCTCTTTTCTTCTTCCTCTTCCTCTTTTCTTCTTCCTCTTCCTCTTTTCTTCTTCCTCTTCCTCTTTTCTTCTTCCTCCTCCTCCTCCTCCTCCTCCTCCTCCTCCTCCTCCTCCTCCTCCCCACTATTGAGTTTTACTCAGCAGTTTTCTTAGCTCCATAATGGATAGAAATGAGACAGAAGTGAAAATGAGATGCTAATCAGGGAACTAAGTAAACAAAAAAATTATACAGTAATGGGTAGGCCAGGAAAATTCTGACTGAAAGTGTATGGATTTTCTCACCTTCCGTCACCACCGGTAATATATATGTATATATGGTGTGTGTGTGTGTGTGTTAGATTTTATGTATAATGATATATTAATTATAATCATATATATAATTATATATTGTATATATGATTATATATGCAATATATAATTAAGTATTGTATATATAATTATATATTGTATATATAAATATATATGGCATAAATAATTATATATTATATTTTACAATTTTATATTATACTATACAATTGTATATCATACATATAATTATTCATCTTATATATAATTATCCCAATCACTATGGATTTATCTACTTCTCCCTGTAGTTTTTTTGTGAATTTAGTTACATATAGCTGTCACCACATGTGCTCAGCCAGAAAGGAGTCTATCAGTAGGCCCTAGTGACCGCTCCTGGTTTCGCCATTCCTTGAGAAAATGTGTTTTTCTTTCTAATACTATTGATATCGATACTGTTATTTATCATACTGATATTATGATTATTAATTTGTTATAATACAAAAGAAACTCTCCAAAAATCAAAGAAAAGGGTAAACAGGTGAGATAGGTAGGATTAATAACTGACTCTATGGTGACTAGGCACTTGTAGGATCATCTATGTATAAATACAATAAATACACTTGTATTACAGTAGGCATTATGTTATGTGCTCTAGTGAAGACTACCGCATATATTATGGCAAGGTAGAGCATAAACTGGTTCCTTGTTTGATCATGAATTATCAGGGATGAGTGACAACCATTCTTTTTCCTGAGTAGCTATGTAATTTTTTTGAGTGTAGATAATCCTAAACTTTTAAGATTCTTGAATTAGTCTTACTATTCACATTGCAGATATTAATACTAGCTTTATTCTTGAATAAATAGAAAGAACCCATGATAATGACTTTTATACACACCAAATGTAGACATGTGATGGGTACTCTGGGATAGCCACTCAGTTGAAGAATTAGAAGCATGGAAAATATTTGTTTTTCTTGCTGTATATAGTTTTGACTACAGCACATGTGAACTTTAATTAAAGTTATGAAAAAGAGATTTTAAGCCAATTTTGGGAAATTGGCCTAAGAAAAAGAATGACTTCAGCTTACAGAACTTAGAGGAGGCATTGGTACTTGCCATCCAGCATATTGGCTCAGTGCTTCATGGAAAGAATGGATGCCATTCATTGTCTGCAAGTCAGAGAGAGAGAGAGAGAGAGAGAGAGAGAGAGAGAGAGAGAGAGAGAGAGAGAGAGAGAGAGAGAGAGAGAGAGAGAGAGAGAGAGAGAGAGAGAGAGGTGTGTGTGTGTGTGTGTGTGTGTGTGTGTGTGTGTGTGTGTGTGTGTGTGTGTGTGTGTGTGTGTGTGTGTGTGTGTGATTGTTTCTGGTTGATATAGCTAAGCTGATTTCCTATGCTCACATAATTTAATATTTATAAGGGATATTAAGAGAAATCTTTGCCATCATGTGGCCCAAAATATGAGCTTTAGGCTTACTCTGCCAGGTGTAATATTTGTAGACCAGGCAAAAATGAACACTCATGTGCAGTGACAAGACTACATCTCTCCTTTGCAATGTTATTTTCTCTTTTACTACTTTAGCGGTTTTAGCTTTCATGCCATTTTCCAATATCTATATTTGTTATTTGATTTGCTTTATCCAGATAGTAATAGACTGGTTTCCTTGCACAGACTCCATATCAGGGCAAGGATAATAACAATAACACTCCAGCCTGTGTGCTGTGTGGTGCAGCGGTAGCAATCTTGTTCAGCAATCTCGCTGACCTGCGTTCAAATCCCTCACTGCCAGTGGATGGTAACGCTGGCCATTCCTTGCACACGTGATTATTTAGAAGCAAAATGAAGCAGACAGTATGTCATGCCAAGAATATCCATTGTAACAAATGGAATCAATCCAAACCTTTAACCTTTAGCCAAAATGCTCACAATGGCAAGATTATGTTACCCTGGGCAATAACCAAATATTCCCCTGATGGCATGTTCATGTCACCCACCCCTCAAGCCAAATTTTTTCATGATGTAATAGCCATGTCTTCTAGATCATAAAGGTTAAGTTTTAATTCATACATGTACAAGGCGTTTACCCTACATGAACAAGCCCTCAATCCCTTGCCCATTTTTGTCATGATGGAGCTTAGGAGAAGGGGACGGAGGCCCAATGTAGGGGATCACCCCTACCGTGGTCCTCAGCCTCATCTCAACTATTAGTACATGGTCTTTTCTTCTCCTCCTTTCCTTTTCCCTCTCTTCTTCATCCCCTTCTTCTGTCTATCGTGTTGGGTTGTGTTTACATCGCCTTATTAGTCTAATGAAAAAAATTGTCATATTTTGATGCTTTTATACATTTAGTTTTCTGCACTATAGTTATTATCCCTTATTACTTTTGTCATTCTGCAATAGAAACAGTAGAATCTGGGTGCCACGCTGCCTGCACATGACCTAAATCCGGGCATTAGGCTTCTTTTTTTGGTGACTCTCCCAGGTGTGTGGCTTGTAGGCCTGGTGCAAATGAACACTTTTCTAATGTTTATATTTATCAGTTGGTATACTGTATCAAGATGGTAATAGATGATTTTCCTTGCACAGACTCCATATTGTCTCTAGATAGTATGCAACTCTTGTACAATACATGTAACAGGAAGTAACTTTTTGTTATTTATGTCATTTTTTTATATTTTTGTTTTTCAAGTTTCTGTAATACACCCTGCACTATTGGACATGATGGACAGACATGGGATCCTAAGCATGGAGCTAGCACCATTCCAGCCATGACTCGTGGATTGTACATTCCACCCTAATGGAAAAAATGCAAGAGCTGCTTCCTAATAGCCCACTGAGTCTAAACTTCCTCCAAGAGCTTTAGCTGAATTTTTTATGTTGGCATATTCCTGATACCTTGGCCCAAGGCCAGATTTTTTTGTGTCCTCCCTTAGATCCAGTGGGTAAATAAAGAAACAACATATCACTCAACTGTCTGGGGGCTTTGCTGCCTGCACATAGCCCAAAATTCAGGCATTAGGCTTACATTAGTGGCCACTCTCATGGGTGTGTGGCTTGTGTTCCTGCACTGCCGGTCACGTTGGTCACAAACAGAATTCAAAGCTGGGACTCTTCCATTCATAGCTCACATTCCACACTCATTTATCAGTGGAAATAATGTAAAAGACTCTTTGTAAATGCCCACTAAGTCTTATCACCCTCAAAGAGCTATGTGCACTTGTTGTAAGTCATTCCACTCACCCTAGCCTTCTTCCAAAATTCTCATGATAGCATGTTCACATCACTCCGGACTAGTTCATTCTACAAATGATTAGGACCCAGTGATTCCTTGCACATGAGGAAATATTGACCTAGAATTTGTAGGTTTATGCTATGTTTCATTCTATATCAGGTCACCTTAATAAGCTTGACATAGCTATTAGCTATGTCAAGTACATCTTCAGGACGATCATCATGCCTGCAGTAAATTTTCAACCAGCCTTGACAGTTGTTAGTACCAAAACTCCAGCATCAGTATTGTGTTGACAGCCATTTGCAGTGAATCAGTAATCTGTCCTGCTTGAGTGTTCTTGCTAATAATGGGAAATACTATTAGGCAGTTCTTGATGACCAAAAGTAAAGGACTTTGAGGAATGTTTCCAGCTCCTAAAAAACTTCTGGGCTTAGTATGAATATGGCCAGTGGGTCTACTTTAGTGATTCCTTGCACATGAAATATTGACCTAGAATCTGTAGGTTTATGCTATATCAGCCCACCTTAATAAGCTTGACATAGCTATTAGCTATGTCAAATACATCTTCATGACAATCATCATGCCTGCAGTAAGTTTTCAACCAGCCTTGACAGTTGTTAGTACCAAAACTCCAGCATCAGTATTGTGTTGACAGCCATTTGTGGTGAATCAGTAATCTGTCCTGCTTGAGTGTTCTTGCTAATAATGGGAAATACTATTAGGCGGTTCTTGATGACCAAAAGTAAAGGACTTTGAGAAATGTTGCCAGCTCCTAAAAGACTTCTGGGCTTAGTATGAATATGGCCAGTGGGTCTACTTTAGGGCAGATTTTCAATTTTATGGCAAAGGCCAGAACGTTTCAATCAGACCTTGTATATCACTTGCAGCTTTTTATACAATACTGGTATCATATAGCTTATTATTACTCAATCCATTCATGTCATGTGACATCCTATAATGTTGTGGCAAAAGTTTCCCTTACACTAAGTGACATCAAATCTCATCATGGACCAAAGTCCTTGAGGCCAAGATGAATCCTCAATTGCTTCAGCATGAGCTAGACAATAACCCAGGGATGTGTACAGCCAGGCTAGTGGCTAACCCAGCAACCAAAGTAGACTTGGTTTAACAGCATTGCTTCACGTAGCACCTTCGTGTGCTCAGCGAGCGAGCAGAATTTTCTGACTGCTTTCTTGAAGACGACGTTATGCTGATTAATATATACACATATTAATATATGTACATACATACATGCACATATGTATATACATATATATAAATACCAGTATATTTATATAC
>NC_051396.1:18332966-18340466 GCF_015228065.2 Penaeus monodon | reverse complement strand
TTAAATGTCAAAGGTAATTGTTTGACAACCTTCCAGTAATAATGAATGTAGGTCATATTATTATAGCATTTGATATAGGGACATTTTCTTCAAGGAAATAGAAAAAGGTTAAATGGCTTGTAGCTTTAAAACAAATAGCCATAGCCATCAACAACAGTTCTTGGAAACAAATGCTAATACTAGTATCTAATACATTTTTTATGGATTTTCACGTTCTATCTATTGTTGTACTCAAAAGTTGATAAATTGCTATAGCCTGTTTGTGTTGCATTCTCTCTTCTATTAGTATGCTATGGGTTGCACAAATACTTGAAATTCCTTTGTAGTCTTCAAACTAGTTGTAGGCAGAGTCAAAACTGGCTGTTGTATTTCTCTTCTCTCTCTCATTTCTTTATTTGGTCGTCTTTCCTGCAAACTTACTTTTTTTTCCTGTCTCTTTTTAAGCCATTTCACCAGAGGCCAAATAGTCTCAGCATGACAAAATTATATGAAGGGGCATAAATGAAAAGTCAAGAGTAGGGATGCACCTATACTCAGATTTTGTGCTGTTAAGGCAAAAGTGCATTTGTGATATTTGTAATAATTAGATATCTGAGTGCAAGTCACTGTGTTTCAAGTAATTAGAACCACCATCTTGTCAGCAATCAAATTATTATCGATCACCAACCTGCCCACTACACTTTTACCTGAAATTAAAAAGATAAATAAAATGCATAAGCATTATTGCAGATCACATCTCCTAAGCTTTATTTAATCACATTTATCCATGCCAAATGAAAAGTTGTATTTAAAAGTCCCTTAAAATTTAGATATGTTATTTCACACTTCATTTGATCTTATATACATTGGTTTAGATCCATTTGATTTTAATTTTGTATTTATTTTAGATTTTTTTGATTTTGCATGCTATTAGAGAATGACTTAAGCTTACAGTAAAATAGTTTTGCGAGCTCTTTTCTTCCTCTAAGTAGTCTGCCCTGAAATTATGTACATGTGTGCAAATCTATTTTTTGTTGCTTGGTTTAATGCTAATAGTATAAAGAAAAATAATGTTGCTAGTGATTCTTTGAATATTATTCTATAGTTTGATTTATTTTATATAGGATGAAAAATTATATATACTGGTTTTAGAATTTGAAGTTTCATACATGCCAGTATCCATTCTACAAAAGGTACATTAATGAGAAAAAGATGTTGACTCTTGATTTTTATATTCTGATTTGTCCTATTTATATGTGCATTGGGGAGAGCAGTAGAATCCTTGATTTTACAGTTAAATTCACACTCTTTATTGCAGGAATGCCTTAACCTGTTCACTCAGACATTTGTGAGGATATAATTGTTACTTAATTACAGTAGTCAGTCTAATGTGATGTAGTTAATTGTTTAATGTGACATACTGGTTAGTGATGTTAACTTGTAGTGATCCCCTTTTTTGTTTTCATTTGATCTTGGTTTGATCTTTGATTTTGTTCATTTTAGGTAAACAATGAAGGGATTTTGAATTCTTTTTTAAGTACATAAGAGGTTTCATGATTAAACTCACATCATCATCATTTCAAGATTGTGGTATCATTATTTTGGAACACTTCAGCATTCATGTCTAATGAATGTGCTGACAGTGACAAGCGAACTGGAGAGCCATAGTTGCAGAAATGATAAAAGAGTTTTGAAAATAAATGAAATAAAGATACTGACTTAGTTTGCTGTCTCAGTTTATAGTGTTGGATTTCCTCGTCCAGTTTGCAAGGTCACTACCATATTAGGATTTTTTTTTTTTTTTTTTTTTTTCCAAAAAATACCTCAGTTTCATTTGTTTGATAAATGATGATTGTGGAGCCATACCTAATAGTTATTTCCTGGACCTTGTCGTGCTTCCAAACAAACAGTTGAGGGGGCGCTCCCTCTGTCCAGACTAGACCCTTCAGCAGCAACTCATAGGACTCCTGCCATCAATACTTCGGGTAAAGAGTTCATCATCCTGGTTCATTTGTTCATAGCCCTACCCCCCCATTTCCCCCACTCTTACCACACCATCCAATCACCTTCTTTGGATTGCTGTTCACATCTTCACTTGCTAAGACACTATTCTTTGTTTATTTACATTTTGTTGTCCATATTATTTTTGTATATCTTTTTCCCTAATGTTTTCTGATTAAAAAAAAAAAACTTTCAAACAACTCTCTTCACTAAATGATTACCTTATTCTTGTATGATCTTCTTGTAGACGTCTAGTTGAGATGCTTATTCTTGTCTTTGTTTGTATTGTTATATATTCTTTTCCCAAATAGATTTGAAGACTAAAAAATGATTATCTACTTTGGTTTGAAATATGGAAATTAGAATATTGTGTGACATTACTTTCATTATTATTTCCTAAACATTACCGTTTCAAAGTTATGTCTCATCATCAGTGAAAACTCATTTTTTTCTCTGCTTCCAGGTAGCAAACGGGATGCTGTGAGACAGGAGAAGTTCCTAGAACTTATCTCCAACAACAATACCAATTTGCCAGAACTGCGGAAACTGTCCTGGTCAGGCATTCCCCCTTCTGTCCGGGCTGTCACCTGGAGACTGCTTAATGTAAGTTAGTTAGTTAGTTACTTAGTTTTTTTTTTTTTTTTTTTTTTTTTTTTTTTTTTTGTGATAGATTGATGTAGATATATAGATTGTGTGTGTGTGTGTGTGGTATAAAAAAAAATATAATATATATATATATATATATATATATATATATATATATATATATATATATATATATATTTCTTTATATATGTACGGAATTCATGTTGAACAAATTGCAAGTAGAACAACGAGGGGAAGTACAAGAAAACGAGATACATAGAGGTGGATATATACATGTAATGAGTGGTCAGGTCACGTCGGTAATTAGGTGTGCGATTAGGTGTATATATGTATTTATGTATGTGTAATGTATATGTATGTATTATGTATATGTATATATAGATATGTATATAAATATATATAAATGTGTATGTGTGTGTGTTTGTATGTATGTATGTATGTATATGTGTGTATATGTATGTATATATATTTGCATATATATATACATATATATATACATATATATATACATATATATGTATATATATATATAGTGTAATATATATATATATTATATATATATATATATATATATGTATATATATTATATATATATATATATAATAATACATATATATGATATATATAATATGTATATTATATATATATATATATATATATATATATATATATATATATATAATATATAATATATATGTAGGACCAGATTAAGCCCTTTAGAGGGCCAAAGCAAAGGTGTTGATGCCCAGAAATCAATGAACTTGTTTTTATTGAGATATTAGTGAAATTGAGAGTTTATTAATGGCGGAGTTTTCCAATCTTGTAAAGAGTAAGTTTTTCTATTGACAACTGATTCAGCTTCTCCCTAAATTAACTTGTTTCTAATGAAATATTAGCGAAAATCACTCAGTGAAATAGGAGACCTTGCTGGAAGAGTTGATTTTTCCAGTGCATCTGTCCAATTCAACATGCCCGTAGTTAGGTAGGTAGATGTATACAGCACGGAGTACAATATGTATTACCTAGAAGGAAACAGAATATTTTAATTTAGGTACTTTTTTTATTAATGATATCTAATTAGGTATTTGGTACCTCCCTTCCCTGCGTTATGACCGAAGCACATGCTTGATTTGCTTAATGGTTAATCCAGCTCTGACTCTCCGGCAGTGTCTATAAATAATAGATATGCTGGGGGGAGGGGTGCTGTCCCTCACTTGCTGGGGACATTAACGGAGGCGGGCTGTGGGTCCTGTTGGGAGGACAAATTTTGGGGCGCAGGATGGGAACGAGAGTTACTCATCCCACCTTCGCCCTGGCAGGTGCTAACCTGCCAGGGTGTCTACCTGGAGCAACTGCCCAAAGCTTAACCTCAGGTGAGCTATCCGGGTAGGCTCTTGGAACATCTGGTCCTTGCACCAGGATGGTTACCTCTGTTATTGAGGGAACTGGAGTTGGGAGTTGAGGTGGCTGCCCTCTCGGAGGAGAGTAGACCTGGCAGTGGTACAATCAGAATGGGTGGGTACACTTACTGCTGGCTGGGCTGTGACAAAAGTCATCATCTCCAGCCGACTATAACCCTCAGCAGTTGAGGTAACACTAGTTGATGATCGTATTATGGCATTGAAACTGAAAGCATGCTTTTGGTTTTGTGTCTCTTATTACTGTGTACATTCCTACCAATGTTTGCAAACTCAATGTGAAAGAAACATTCTACACCAAACTCACATCTGTGGCAGACAGTTGTCCCCGGGAACCTGTTCAGTCGATCCACGCTTGTGGTGAGGACGTCGAAATCACAGAGAACATACCTTGGTAACATAGTCTATATCTCTGGGCTGTCAGACCAAGAAATCAGTGGACAGATTGGTCTGGCAGCAGGAGTCATGAACTCGGTCAACAAGAGCATTTGGAGATGTCATTACCTATGCAGGGTCAAGCTACGTGTCATCAAGGCCTTGATACTGCCAGTTTTGCTCTACAGAAGTGAAATCTGGAGGCTGTCTAGTGTCTTGTAGTCTCATCTTGATGCCTTTTGTAATATCTCTTTGTCGGATTGTGAGGTACAGTTGGCAAGACCATGTATCCACTCGACGGCTACACTGTGAGACTGGTATGGGACCTGTTACTTGCATAATCCAGTATTGCTAACTCAGGCTATATAGGCAACTAGCTTCTTTCCCTGTGGATGACCTTGGCCATCTGGTTGTCTCTCTGTGAGACAATCATGGATGGAGGAGGCCCATGGGATGACCTAGGAGGTCATGGCTTGGGCAGCTCCACCAGACCTGTCGCAAGGACTTAGGGATGGGCCAAGGGCCTGCCTGTAGACTTGCCATGAGGGACCCTCATGCCTGGAAGCGAATGGTGGATGCGGCCCTGTGCCCCTATCAATGTTATCCCATATATATATATATATATTATATATATTATATAATTATATATATATATATTTATATATAATATATATATATATATATATATTATATTTATATTAATATATGTATGTATGTATGTTATATGATATGTTATATACATTTTATTATATATTTAATTTTATAATTATTTCTATTTATTGTATTATGAGGTAATGTTGTTGTATGTTTTTTCTTTTTTTTTTTTTTTTATATATATTTTTATTTTTTTTTATATTTATTATATATTTTATTTATATTATTATTTATTTTTTTTTTATTATTTATTTTTTTATTTTATTATTTTTATTTATTATTCTTCAGTGGCTTCAATAGAAATTGCTCGTTTCTATTTTTTTAAATTGCTTCTTGGTCTCCTTCTTTGTTGTACCGCCTTCCACTAGCGATGGGTCCTGGGCCATCTCCCTACTTCCCGTGGCAAAATAACTGTGGTGCCGCTGTCACTTACGTTACAGAGTAAGCTCGGTTATGCCTATTTTAGCCTGGCATATATGAAGTTTATGCTTTTGAGAACCAAACATGATGTTTTGCATTCTCATAAAGCCAAAATGCAATCTCAGCACTTGTTGTAATGGTTGGAAGTTTTAATATAGAGTCCACACTATCTTATAATGCCTTGTGCATTACTCTCAGTAATATTTGCCAACATATCGTTAGTGTAAATCAGAGTTTTTATATAAAAGACAGATTTTTTTTTTTATTGTGTGCCCCGCATAACAAGGCGGCATGCCAGGCCTCAGAGCACCCATAGGTGCACAGTCCAACATCACAATCGGCGCACTAACTTCTGCTACTGCGAAGATGACCCTGGCTGGAGCATACCCTCCTCATTGCCTCCTCCTGCCGCCAGGGATCTCCAAAATGGTGTTTTGTTGATTGTGAAGAGCATGCCTCACTGCAGCAGGTGGTCTCACTGAAACTCTGCTCCTCATTGACAATGGCCATGTCATGGAGAAAAAAGAAGACCTTCCTGTACCAGACCTTGGAGCGGACCTTGGATAATAATTAGCCATTTGATCACGAACATAGACACCTTTCATGCTGATGTTGTAAACTTTTACTATCAACAGCTTATCCCCATCCATTGCAGTGGTATGATGTCGAACAGCAGAGATGGACAGTGTTCGTCCTTCCACTCAGGACAGACATCTCATCTTTTTGCTGTGTGATAAATCACATCACCCTTCCTCCTCACACAGAGGTCATTTGGCATAAACTTCCTGTTCAGCTGGGCTGTCCCTACCCATTAGTCCTATGTGACTGCAACACATAAAAAAGACTTGCCAGTGTATACCAGTTATCCACAAATAACTGATACCCCTTCCCAAGGAAGCCACCAAACTCCATCTAGTGTAACATGAATATGAAGTAACATCACAGAGATGAGGAAGTGACATCATGAAGATGAAGTGATGTCACGAAGATAAGGAAGTGATGTCACGAAGATAAGGAAGTGATCTCATGAAGATGAGGAAGTGATATCTTTAAAGTCACCAACTTTACTTTCAAAACATACACACATGCACGCGCGCACACACACCACACACACACACACACAGCACACCCACACACACACACACACACACAACACACACACACACACACACACCACCTCTCTCTCTATATATATATATATATCTACCTCTACCTGCCTGGCTCCCAGTCTATATCTTGTCTTCTTCCATTTCGCATTTTATTATTAACGTTTTATTATTATTTTCTGCTTCCTAGAAACACTCTCCCTCATATACATCACCAACTAAATCCTCATCCTATATGTAGCTTCAAATCCAGGTAAAAATGGTATGAACTTTACATCTCAAATATGACATGGAATTAACTGTGTTTATGTTGAAATCTAGACTAGTGTCTTATGAATTGTCTTTGCACCATCCATGAGAATAAAGATGTCACGAGTCATTATGTCTCATTGTGAATAACTCCAGCATATGGCAACTAACAAGACCCCATGAGTGAGAACGCCGTACATGTCCATGTTTCTGGCATCTCAAACAGTGGAATGCACTAGCATTAGTGGGGTTTAAGTACATTACTACAACAGAGTCATGTTATCTGAACATTCAGACCACCTTCCTCCTCACCTTTGAAAATTCGGTCCTTTTACCATTATTTTTAAACTTGAAACATAAAGAAAGTCATGGCTAAACTCAGTAACAGTAATGATATTGACGATTCCCATCCGAAATCACGTAGCACAGTTCTAGTCTGCCAAGCCTGTGAGCAGGTGCATTGTCATGGAAGAGAATGCTGTGATGCAGCTTTCCAGGGTGCTTTTCTGATATTTTTTTGGACAATTTTCTCAAAATACATTCATAATAAGCAGATGTAATAATGGTTTTCTTGCTCTCAAGGAAGTCAACCAGGAAAGTCTCCTCTGCATCCCAGAAGACAGTGGCCATGACCTTTCATCTTGAATGCTCAGATTTTGCTTTGACTGGTCCACTTCCATCCCTACTTTGAA
>NC_051396.1:18322966-18327966 GCF_015228065.2 Penaeus monodon | reverse complement strand
CTTCTCTAGATTCCTATCTCTACTCTCTCTCTCTCTCTCTGTCTCTTCTATGTCTATCTTCTCTTCTACTTCTCTTACTCTACTATCTCCCTTTGTCTCTTTATCTCTCTCTCGCATTCTCATCTCTCTCTTCTCTCTCGCTCTATGTATACTCTTACTATCTCTATCCTTCTACTATGTCATCTCTCTATTCCATCAAACATATTCATATCTTACTCTATCTCCATCTTCTCTTATTCTCTCTAAAAATCATCTCATCATCTATCTTATCTATAGCTCTCTCTACATCTATAGATATTATCTACCATCATATATATCTACATCATATATATATTATATTATATATATATACTCATATACATATATTATACATATCATTATAATATCACTCATATATACTATCTCATACTATATATATCTATCTATACTATCTATAAAATATATATATATATATATCATATATATACATATATTATAGATATATATATATATATCATAATATATATATATGTATATCATATATATTACTATACTATAATATATATATTATATACTATATATATATATATATGTATGTATATATGTATATATATATGTATATGGGGACGCGGTGGCTGAATGGTTAGAGCGTAGGACTCAAGACTGTCACGACGGTAATCTGAGTTCGAGGGTTCGAGTCACCGGCCGGCGCGTTGTTTCCCTTGGGCAAGG
Organism: Penaeus monodon; assembly: GCF_015228065.2. Classification (NCBI taxonomy): domain Eukaryota; kingdom Metazoa; phylum Arthropoda; class Malacostraca; order Decapoda; family Penaeidae; genus Penaeus; species Penaeus monodon. The sequence continues at coordinate 18,327,255 of NC_051396.1, read as the reverse complement.
AACTTCACCTCGATTGCCTACCTAGCCACTGGGTGGCCAAGCCAGCCCAAGTCAGTGCTGGTCCCAAGCCCGGATAAAATAGAGAGAATGATTTCCTAAAAGGTAACACCGGCACTCTCCGTGGAAAGGAACTGGGGACCCTACCATGTACTCACTCCAAGAGCATCACAGCATGAAAACTACAATTAAGTATCATGCTTTGACCACGGCGGCTCAAACATGAACCTACTGTAAAAAAAAAATATATATATATATATGTATATATGTATACTATATATATATATATCTATATATATATATATATATATATGTATATATGTATATATCTATAGTGTATATATGTATATCTATATATGTTATATGTATATCTGTTCTCTATCTATGTATATCTGTATATCTGTTATATGTATATACTGTTCTTATGTATATCTTCTATAATTATCATATATATTCTCTCTACCTATATATATATACTCTCTATATCACATATATTGTCTCATTCTATCTCATATCTCTTCTCTCTTACTATTATATATCTCTTCTTATGTCATATCCACATGTCTATATATGTGTGTCTGTCTTGTATTATCATGTATGTGTTTCTCATCCCTCATTGTATTTCTGCTCATTATATCATCTGTTCTCTTTATCTATATTATATCTCTATCTGTTTCGTATGTAATCTCTCTTCTTCATCTTGTTCTTCTCTGTCTACTACTGTCTCTCTGTCTCTCTATTCTATGTCTCTTGTCTCTCTGTACTATGTTCGATCTCTCTATCTATCTTTATCTCTACTCTTTCTATCTATACTATCTCCTCTATTCTGTTCTACTTCTATATACTTCTATATCATACTATATCTCTGTTACTACAAATGTATCTCTACTGTGTGTATGTATCTGTCTATATACTGTATGTGTATATACTATACTATATGTACTCTTTATGTATTGTATGTGTCTCTCTACTTCATTCCATACCTCTGTATGTATGTGTGCATGTCTATGTGTCTGTCTTCTCTATATCTATCTCGTATCTCTCTATATATTATTAATTATATATATATATATATAGGTAGATAGATAGATATAGATATAGATATAGATATATAGATATATAATGTCTATGTGTTTGCTCTTTGGTATATTTAGTTTTTTATTTTTGTTTTCCTTTTGATAAATAGAAGAGAAACTGTGAACGGGAGAGATGTAGAAGATAAGAGATAATTTCAGAAGGCAAAACAAGTTAGGATGTCTAATTCTAACAAGTATATAATCATAATCATGCACAGTTACACTCATTCCCCACTTATCTTGTCATTCATATTATAGCCATACCCTAATTTGAGCAATATTCTTAACCCAATCAACACAGATGGCAAGAATATATGCCTTACTCACTGTAATTCAAGTTCATTTATTGTATTTACACATTGGTAGCTCTACAAGTGCTTAGTCACCAAGGAGTTAGTTATTGGTCCTACCTATCTCACCTGTTTATCCTTTTCCTAGACTTTTGGTAAGAGTTTTTTTTATTATTTAATTGTCTCGTATGTTACCAAAATTTAAATTTAATAATCATAAACATCAACAACAATAATAACAGTATTAATATCAATTGTATTCCCACCATTTCAAAGAATGGGGAAATCAGGATCAGTTATTTGGGCCTGCTAATAGACTCCTTGCCAGCTGAGCGCAGTGGAACCATCTGTATAACAGAATTCACAAAAAACTACAGGGGACAGAACATAATCCATGGTAGTTGGGTTAACCACATTGGATATACACATGTGCATACACTTATACTCATCCACACACACATTTGTACTAACACATAAACAGCCACTATTACACTCACTCACATTCATACACACTCCCTCACTTGCACACTCGCACACAAACTCACATAGGTGTACAGATAACCTAAGTTATCTGATCTCTCTCTCCCTCTCCCTCTTATTCAGGCCTGATCATATGCACAATCATATAATATCACGTAGACTCCCACCCACACTTATGCTCATTCACATAGACATGCATTCATACAAATACAAATGCACCACCAACTTCATTTTATATTTTGTTAATTTTAAAAGTTTTCATTACATCCAGGGTTATCTTCCTGCCAATGCAGAACGGCGAGAAGATACTTTGAAACGAAAACGAGAAGAATATTGGAGTTTTGTTAACCAGTATTATGAGACTCGCCATGAGGATATATACCAAGATACATTTAGGCAGGTAAGGTTCTTTTGTTGCTGAGTTTTTAGTTTGAGTGATTAAGATAAATGCAAAATGTTGAAAGTAGTATCTCAGAAGAGTGATTAAGGAGAGTGATTGACAGATGGTTACTAAAGTCATTGGGGCTTATTTAGTTGTGGCATTAACCACATTCTGCTGTATACATGTGCTGTTGACTAGTTTTCTTAGAGAATGTCATTTGCTTATAGATGGCTCCCTAAGTAGTCAGCCACCAAGGAGCCAATTAGTAGATCTGTGTGACCTCATCTGATTTTTAAAATTTTGGTGGAATGTGTTTTTTTCTGTTACTCTTAATATATGTTTTTATTTTCATTAATGACATTAATTATTATGATGTTATTAATAATACTAATAGCAAAAAGAATTTTTAAAACCTTTCCAGAAATCAAGGGAAAAGGGAAAACAGATGGACATAGGTAGAACCAATGCTTGACTCCTTGGTGATTAACTCAATAGCCTATGGTGACGTGGGGATCACGTCATGACCGACTTGGTTGAGGTTCTGGGTGACATGTTATTTATGTCATTGCTGATTTGGATGTGGTAATGGGTCATTCACGTCATGTTACAGTGATACATGCATTACATTTTATGCTGTGGGCCATTTGCCTGAGGGAGAATGGGATATGTAATACTATAATTAGCTATAGTTTTGTAAAAAGGGCAAATTTTAGCCTGCCATGGCACTCTTGCTGCTGATGTGAACCTGTAAGTAATTTTTACTCTTGTTCATGAGGTCTGTCGCCTCATGTCAACTACTCACATTGTCTTTTAGCACTTTGCCGGTATGACTTTCTTGAAGTATGACACAAATAATGGAATTACTGAAGCTGTGGGGACAACAGCCTTGTACATCACTGCATACAGTTTTTTATTTTATAAAAAATAAGATTTGCAAATATTAGTTTTTTTAAATTTTTTATCCATATTCAGTCTTGTACACAGAGTTAACATACCCTACTTATTGAAATGGACTTTAATGTACATTATTTGATAACTACATGCTCCATCTAGCAACTAAAGTGGATATCATACAGTAACTTTCCATAACTAAGAATTTAAGCTGAAGGCCATGGGGACAGGAGTTATGGACTGCCTAGAAAGATGATATGGAGTCTGTTCAAGGAAAACAGTTTGTTACCATCAGGATAAAGCAAATCAGATGACAAGTTTAGAGATAAATAGCATAAAAACTAAAAGCAATTATGCAGAAAAAGAGAAAACATTGAAAAGGGGAAGCGTGGAGTCTTGTCATTGCACATAAGTATTCATGTGCACCACGCCTACAAGTCACACACCTGGCAGAGTGGCTGCTGAAGTAAGCTTAACTTACGTGCCGGTGGAGGAAATGCTCTGCTCATTTTAAATTTTTTTGTAAAATGTTTCTGCTCATAGATGGCTCTGCTAGTGCTTTAGCCACAAAGGAGTCAATTAGTAGACCTTGTGACATTACCTAATTTCACCTTTCCTGGGAATTGGCAGGGAAAAAAAAAATTACAAATAGTATGAATATCAATGGTGTTATTTTCATTATAAATATAATAATTGCTATAATGTTTAAACATTAGTAACAGCAAAATAAGACAATGTAAAATATTTTCATAAATCAAGTTAAAGGGTAAACTGGTAAGACAGGCAGTACTCGTAATTTGCTCATTGGTGACTTAGTACAAGTGTAGCCATATATTTGTAAAAACAGTAAAGTAAACTCCAGTGAGCATGGCATGTACGTACATACCATGCCCGTCGGGATTGGGTTAATGCTATTATTTTGGGTCACGTGCAGGCATAGAAGCATCCAGATCCAAAGGATTAAACATCTTTACTATAGGTGACTCGAAAAGTACTTAATAAACAAACAAAAAAAATACAATTGGCATGACATGTATTATTGCCATTGCAACATTATTAGTTTAAGAAGAGAAAGATTTTCTTTAGTAATATAAGAAGTTATTTTTTAGCATCTATATCTGGGATTCATGTATTTAGCCAAAGTGCTTGTGTTTCTAATGATCAAGGGTATGA
>NC_051396.1:18310466-18320466 GCF_015228065.2 Penaeus monodon | reverse complement strand
TAAAGAGCAAAACATGAATTACAAGAAACAAAAGTATATTTTGAAAATCTTAGTTTACCAGATTATTATTTTTTTATAGCCTTGGGTTACTTTAGCTTCTGAAAAAATCCAGGTATATTCATTGACTCTCCATGTCTTTTCTCTCCATTCTCAGTCAGTCTGCATTGTCACTTAGAGAGACACGAGATTGACTACCTTCAGTTCTCCTTCCGGTGGTTCAACAATTTACTGATGCGAGAGTTGCCCCTGGGATGTACTGTGCGCCTTTGGGACACACTACATGCCGAACCTGATGGTTTCTCCCACTTTGTTTTGTACGTGTGTGCGGCCTTCCTCAAACACTTTTCCCAACACCTCATGGCCCAGAGAGATTTCCAGGTAAGGGACTCATCTATTCATATGTTTAGGTGTTGCTGTCTTTGTTGGAGTCCAATTATTTTGTCACTGTTACTGTTCCTTTCTTTGTATTATTTCTATGACATTTATCATCATCATCAGTATTGGTAGTAGTTGTAGAGGGTGGTCTTACTGTTGATTGCAGGTCGGTGTCCTTTTATGGCTATCATTTATATTATTTTCATCATTATTACTTTGTCAATAATTATTATAACTGTTAGTGTCATGCCTTTTTTTTTTTTTTTTTTTTTTTTGTTATAGAGAGTATTTATTGAAAAGCAACATGCTTGTTGTTATTATTACAGTTACTTTCATTATATATGCAGTTTTATTATTGCAGTTTTTTATTTATTATAAATAATGCCTGCACTTTTAAAGTTATAGTAACTGTTATTTAAATTACAGATGTATTAAGAACAGAACAGGTTCTAAATTTATATCATATTTTTTAAAAGAGTAGCATTCATATGACATAAATTGTGGTCCTTTGTAATAATGCATTCTTATCTAGAGCAATACCCTTTCTCCAACAGGGTCTGATGCTGTTGTTGCAGAACCTGCCAACCTCAAACTGGTCCGACAGCGAGATCAGTCTCCTAGTAGCTGAAGCTTTCCGTCTCAAATATGTGTTTGCTGATGCGCCAAACCATTTACAAGCCAACAAAAAGTGATGCTAGATGATTAAGAAAAAGTGCAAATCCAGCCACGACATTACAGCAGCCAATTTCTTTTGGGTGTGAAAAAATTGTTGCATATCACCGACTGTATGTGAAATTGCAATAGAACCTGAAAAGTTCAATACTGTGGAGGCACTTATCAAGCCAGTAGAGCTGTGGTAATGAACAATGGGGGAGGGGAGAGACTGAGACTAGATATTTATTTAAAGTTGGAATAAGATACAACCGGTGAAGTGAAAGAAGATGGTGACTATGACATTTGAAAGGGACTCTTCAAGCTGAGTAAAGCAACTATGATACAGTCCTATATTAAGGACAATTTTAGAGTTTCATTTATTTTATCTCTCTCTTTTTCTCTCTCTCTTTCTTCCTTTCTTTCTCCCCATTATCTCCCTTTCTTCAGCAATTGTTCTTTTTAAATATATTTGTTTATGCATTCTATTTCGTAATTTTAGTGATATCATGATACTGATTATGTTAGGCAGTATCAACTGTTGCTTTATGCTTTACCTGTTGGTAGGACATTGGCAACAGAGCTGTATATTTCAACCAATTCTTGGTTAGTATAATGAGTTATATACACATTCTTCTGTTCATGTATGAATTTATATCCTCTCCTAACACTGTTGTTGTGACTTACCATTTATAAAGAAACAAATTTATTATTTTTACATTAGAAGAATATATACATGCATGAATAAATTAGTTGTGAAAATTGCAACATGCCCCAGATACCTTGTAAAGAGTACATGTAACCCTTTATTTTTTACCCATGCAGAAAACTATCTGCCTGTGGTGGCCCACTCCTTTGTAGGTCTTAAGTATACATTCAGAAACTGTCCTACTTGTTTTTTTAAGGTTGTTTAATTACTCTACCCTCCAAATTCACTATATCTTTATCTATCCTTGTTATTCCTTAAATCTTTGTTGATTGAATAAGTTCCCCATAAACTTGATTGGATTTACAGTATACAAACAAAAAGCTTTAGAATGGATGTTCATATTCCTGAAAGAGCAGGATCTGAGAATAGGAAGTGAAAGCTAAATGACAAAGAGTAAGATTGTTTGTAGGAAGTTTAGCTTTTATTTCTATACTCTCCATATCAGGGGGAAAATCTGTTATGAAAATGTCAAGTCACTTTCCTTGGCACTTGTTACTCAGGCAAACTTGCATGATGCTCATTGTATATGAAATGACTCTTAAGCAGAGATCCGAAATTACCAATGCTTTTATTTTAAACATTTTTTCTTTTTTAAGAACTAGATTTAGAAAAATACAGGTAATTCATATGGTTTATATTATCACATTGCAAATGTAATGCTGTGAGATCAGGACATAAGTGGTTACAGGACCTTTAGGTGAAGGATATATACTAAGAATGTTTAAGATCACTTTAGTTTTTCTCTGTGAACCAAGTTAAAATGATGAAAATTTACAATTGTCTAATTGATAATAGTTGATGAATAGAATACACAGTTATGCTTGACTACTGCCATGAATTTTACAAAAATTATTTTTGAAGCTTACAGTTTGTAAGATTGTCTTAATTCTTATTTGACTTCAAAAATGTGTGATTCTGACATGTTTTACAAAATGCAACAAAATGTTCAAACTAATAAACTATTTATACCCACAACAATGTATTAAGAAGACAGCAAAGGATAATTATAGTATTTGTTCATTTGATCTTTTTTTTTTTCTCTTTGCCATCAATGGAAGAAAGACTGCTAATTAAAGCAGCATGTTAACTTTTTTGACCAGAGCTTTAGTTTTGTGGTAGGATACTCGGAGCTCGAGGCAGTCCAGTGGAAATGTTACAGTACAGAATATCAGTGCTAAATGATGGTGCTCTTTGTACACTCCCAATGTTGAAAGGTTAAGTGGCGCACGGTCCTCTTGTAGACTTGTAATAAAAATCTTGGATAGAATTAACCAGTGAGATTTAGACTGCTGAGACTTGCAGCTGTGTTGAAAGACGTAAGAACAAATTGTGATAGATGTTGTTAAGGCGTGTTTCAACACAGCATAGTCTTTGATAATGACAGAGTTAAAATTCTCTAGAAGTGAGTGATTGTGGATATATATGTAATGTGTATATGTATGCTAATAACAACCTCTTTTGTTTTCCTTTTGTCTGTCGGTGATATGTATTACATCTATTGTGTATTCATACATAAAGAATTTTATAAATAAATTGAATTTTATTCTTCAGCTAGATTGGCAAAATGAGAGAAGTTAGGAATGTGCTGCATGAATCATCTTAAGAAAATGAAGGAATATTGCAACATGAAAACCTTTCTTGTAAAGCATTGCCCCCAAAAAAATTGCAGTTACTAACCACAGTAACTGGTAATAACATCTTTTTTTGAATATGAGTATCAAAAGGATAAAGTGTAGTAGGACGTTAGTTTGTTTAAATTCCACAACCACTTAAGAGGTGAGGACTGGGACCCAATGTTGGGGATCTCCCCTGCCTTGGGTCTCAGCCCTCAACTCAACTAGTTTGCACGCTCTTTTTCTCCTCCTGCTTTTTTGTTTTCATCCCCTCTCCAACCCTTTCTACTATCCACTTCCTAAGGTGTGAGAGCCATGCTGAAAGGATGAAAACTGACTTTGTGCCAGTCCTGAATGGCCCGAGGGAGCCATTGGGCACGGTATTCCCCTGCTTTAGTTGTCTAGCCCTTACCTCTCAAGGGGACCCTGAGGGTTGGACTGTTTCTCTCCCCAACATACTCTAGGCTTATCAAAACTTTATACCCTTATTAGGGTTAGTGAGGCTTGCCCCTTCATCAAATAGCCCCAACAACTCAAACTCTCCCGGTTTCTTAACCCCAGGCAATTCTTTGACCACGACTCTGAACACTGCAACTACTACCCCCTCTGCAATACCTTCTAGTACATTATCCACCCAAGTCAACACTCAATCTCCAGGAGACATTCCTACTCTCCCAACATTCTTAACTTTATCACCTCTACCCCCACAATCTTCTTCATCAATCACCCTATTCTCCCTTATCAACTACTTTACAACCATATTGTCAACTTCTCTGTAATAATAAGTCCCTCAACACTAATCCTCCTTCTACCACCCCCATCTCTACAAATATCTTAAATATTTGATTTAGCCCAGCTAAATGGGACCAATTTTTGTTATCACCCCCACAGCTTCCAGCAATGTCTCCAAAACAAGTAGGTAAAGTCTCTTTCCATAGCCGACCCGATCGTTCCCGTTTCGTCAGAGTTACATCTATTATCAACTCTAACTGATCTCTCTGGCAACTCCATTCCTTCAGAACCTCATCCAACCCTCAATACTTGTACTGGGACTGTCTTTATTTCTCCGGCAAACTGCCTTATCTGGCAAAATTGATCAGATTTTGGAGAAGACTTATTCCTTGCCTTGCATAGCACTGTACAGATGTAATATCAGTACAGTGCTACTCCATTGCTCCTAGAGGTCATCGTAAGAACCCCACCAACATTGCCAAAATTACTTTCTCTAGACATTACCTTCCCTTTAATGTTTACATTGGTGGAGAATCCCTCCCTCTCCGACCATACCAACCTCCTTCCCGTCAATGTCAAAACTGTTGGCGTTTAGGACATCCTGTCAAACACTGCCGTTCAACAGCCAGATACCCCTCGATGTGCCCAACCTGGTCATAATCAAATCAAACTGCTCTGCACAGTCACGCAAATGTACCAACTGTGGCGGCCTCCATAATGCATTTTATAGGGGCTGCCCCACCAACAAGTCTGAGGTGGCAACTCTCAGATTCAGACTTGGTCTGACTCTGCATGAAGCCAGATAGGATGCGCGTCAACGAGGGTTTTCCCTCCTAAGATGTTCCTATACCTATCCCTTCCACATCATACTTCCCCACGTCTACCTCCTACCTTCCTCAGTGGAATTCTTTTGCCATTCTATATCCAGACACTCCAGTCTCTGCTGTAGCCCCAACACCTTCCCTTCTCCATCACCCCACTACCCGCAGCAGACAAACTAAACGTCCCACCATTCACCTACCAGACACTCACCTTCACCTACCTTTGCCTCTGCTCCTCAGACACCTATCCCCCTTCCTCCTCCTCACAAGAAAACCATTGTCTCGCAAAACTCTGCTTGAAACCCAAATTGACACCAAGCCTCTCACGTTCCACAACTCCCGCTCCCTCCACACTCAAGTGACTGCTGATATCCATCCTCCAACTCATAACTCGCCTACATTGGAATATTCGCAGTTTCCGTTCTCACAGACCTGGCCTTCGTCATATCCTTTCTTCTTTTAATCCATCCATTATCTGCCTCCAAGAGACTTTTTTACACATCCTCATATACCAAATCCCAATTACCATTTTGTCTCTTCATCACACCCCATTTCTGTCTCATCTATACTTATCCCTCAGAAAACACCTTGTGTCATAACTCCCTTTAAAACCACTGTCCCGTGCACAGTTACTCGTATCTTTCTTCGCCGTTGGATCACAGTTATTTCAGTCTACTTCTCTCCTTCCCACCCCAGTGACTGCTGCCTTTGAAAATCTAATTTTCCAATTCCAGCCATCTTTCCTCGTAATTTGTGATTTTAACTGCCGCCACACTCTTTGGGGGTGATTCTATCACCAATTCCCGTGACCGATCCCTAGAACGCCTCCTCTCCACAGTTGACATTCTTAAATCAGATCGCCCCACACACTTTGACATATGCACGCAATCTGTTTCATGCCTTGACCTCTCTCTATGCTCCCTTTCTTTCCATTTAGATTTCCATTAGTCAGTTTTAGACCATTTTCCCTATAGTGACCACTTTCCAGTCCTCTTTTCTCCTACTTCATATATACCACTTCCTAACCCCCCACGCTGGTGCTTTGATAGAGCTTTGATACTTTCACCTCACTCTCTATTATTCCTACTCTTCCATCCTCCTTGTCCATTTTAGATATGATAATGTTTTACAGCTACAGTCCTAAGAGCTGCCTATACAGCCATTCCTCGAACCTGACCACCTTATACCTCCAAATATGTTCCATGTTGGAATTCTAATTGCACCAGCTCTTTGCTTAACACGCGCAGCCTCGAGTAGTTATCACTACAAACGAGGCACCCCTAATAAATTATCAGCCCTTATCTTCTTTAAAAGAGCTTCCGCCTGTATTCGTCGTACAATCCGGAACAGTAAAATTAATATCTAGCGAAATTATGTTTCCTCAATTACATCTACATCAGCTTAAGCTGTTTGGCGTTGGATTCATAAACTATCAGGGAAACATCCCCCTTATCCAGCCCCCGATCTCCATATTAGAGATACTCTGATCTCTGATCCTCTCCAAGTCGCTAATGAACTAGGTGGCTATTTCAGCCAGGGCAGTAGTGGCTCTCACCTTTCTCCACACTTCTCTTCCATCAAGACCATCAAGGAACGCAACGCCATCATCTTCACCCTATCCTCTGCTGAGTCCTATAATGCTCCTTTTTCTTCCTCTCCCTGACGGTATTCACTTCCATTTCTGCATCCATGTGCCTATATGTCCGCATGCATGCATGCATATATATATATATATATATATATATATATATATATATATATATATATATATATATATATATATATATATATATATATATATATATATATATTATGTAAGTGTATGTATGTAGGTATGTATACATATATGTGTGTATGTATATATATATATATATATATATATATATATATATATATATATATATATATCTGTGTGTGTGTGTGTGTGTGTGTGTGTGTGTGTGTGTGTGTGTGTGTGTGTGTGTGTGTGTGTGTGTGTGTGTGTGTGTGTGTGTGTGTGTGTGTGCATATATGTGTTTGTGTGTGTGTATATATATATGTATATATATATATATATATATATATATATATATATATATATAGTATATATATATATATAGATAGATAGATAGATATAGATATATACATATGGGTATATATGTACATATCCCCCCCAATCCCTTGCCCGTTGTTGTCGTGGGGGGGCTTAGGAGGCGGAGACTGGGACCCAATGATGAGGAACTCCCCAACCTTGGGACTCAGCCCTCGACTCAACTAATTTTGCATGGTCTTTATTTTCCTTCCCACCTTTCGTTTCTGTCCCTTCACCAAACCCTTCTGCTATCCACCTCCTAAGGTGTGAGAGCCGTGCTGAAAGGATGAAAGGCTGACTTTGTGCCAGTCCTGAACGGCCTGAGGGAGCCATGGGCACGGTATTCCCCTGATTTAGTTACCTAGCCCTTACCCCTCAAGGGGACCCTGAGGGGTGAACTGTTTTTATCCCCAACATAATCCAGGCTTACCATGGCCAATAATGAAAACTTATCTCCACTATTAGGGGCAATGAGGCTTGCCCCTTTATCAAATAGCCCCAAAGATGTAAACTCATCCGATTCCCTGACCCCAGGCTCTCCTTTGACCACGGCTCCGAACACTGCAACAACTACCCCCTCATCAATGCCTACTAGTACAGTAGCCAACAACCAATCCTTAAGGAACATTTCCACTCTCCCAGCACGCTCAACTTCATCACCTCTCCCCCCCCCAAATCAACCACCCCATCCTCCCTTATTAATACCTTACCAGCCTTATTGCCCACCTCCCCAAAAACACTACCTCCCTCAACACTACTCCATCGTCACGCACCCGCCCTTCGACTACCCTATCACTACAACAATATTGAATACCCTCTTCAGCGCAGCCAAATGGGACCGATTTTCGTGATCCCTCCCACAGCTCCCTACTCTGACAACACCCTTCTCTTCCAACAATGTCTCCAAAAACAAGTAGGTAAAGTCTCTTTCCGTAGCCGACCCGACCGCTCCCGTCTTGTCACAGTAACATCCGAAAACCAAGCTATAGCATTAACAAAACTAACAGACATATATGGTAACCCCATCCTTGCAGAACCCCATCCAACCCTCAATACTTGCACCGGAACAGTTTCAATCTCCCCAGCAAATTGCCCAATCTATGACAAAGATTGGTCAGATTGTGGAGAAGACCTACTTGCCTGTCTCACAGACTATGATGCAACGTCAGTACAATGCTACTCCATTCCCCCCAGAGGTCATCGAAAGAAACCCACTAACATAGCCAAAATTACCTTCCGTAGACATGACCTTCCCTTTAACGTCTATATAGGAGGAGAATCCCTCCCTGTTCGTCCATACCAACCTCCTCCACGTCAGTGCCAAAATTGTTGGCGTCTAGGACACCCAGCCAAACATTGCCGTTCCACAGCCAGATGCCCACTATGTGCCCAACCTGGCCATACCCGATCTAACTGACCTGCACAATCACGCACATGTGCCAACTGTGGCGGCCCCCATAATGTATTTTATAGGGCTGTCCCACCTACAAATTTGAGTCTGAGGTAGCAACTCTCAGATTCAAACTTGGACTCACACTACGTGAAGCCAGACAAGAAGCACGTCGACGTGGTTTCTCTCTTACTCCTTACTCCAGTAATACTGCTCATTCTACCAATTCTCCTAAACCCACCCCCCCTACATCTAAACCCCCTCTTCTACCTCTACCTTCCCCAGTCAAACTCTTTTGCCATCCTAAATCCAGACACTCCAATCTCTACTACAGATATTTCAATCACCACCACAACCCCAACACCACCCCTCTCCCTCCTCGCACTACCCGTAACAGACAGAACAAACGTTCCACCCCCTCTTCCCCTACCACACAATCACCTCCACCTTCCTTTACTCCTTTGCTTGAGACACCAGTCCTCTCTTCCCCCCCTCACAAGAAATCCTATATCCCCCAAAACTCCCAAAACCCAACTCCTTAGAAGAAACCATTGAAAATATTCAAGATTACCTAATGAAAACTGACACTCAACCTCCAAATCTTACAACTCCTGCTCCTTCCACACTCCAAGTAACTGCTGATATCCATCCTCCTCCTAACGATATCCCCCCTACACCCAATCCTCCTACCCCCTCCCAACACAGCCCATCCCCCCCGACCCCAACCCCAACCCCGCCCACATTATCCCTCCCACCATCCCCTCTATCCCTTCCACTCCCTCCTGGATCCCACACGTGAATCCCTTATGTCACAAGTATCCCCTTCCTCAGACCCTCCATCTCCTAATACCCCTCCTAGTAGAACACCAACTCCCACACCTCTCCCATCTCAGACCTCTCAGTCCTTTTCCCACCCTCTAGCTGCTTCCCCCCCTCAAAATCAGTAAAGTATAACTATCCTTCATTGGAATATTCGCGGTTTCCGCTCCCACAGACCTGACCTTCGTCATATCCTTTCCTCTTATAGTCCATCTATTGTATGCCTTCAAGAGACCTTTCTAACACATCCTCCAATACCAATCCCCAATTATCATTTTGTCTCATCCCCACATTCCCTTTATGTCTCATCCATACTTATCAATCAGAAAACACCTTATGTCACACCTCCCTTTCAAACCAATGTCCCTTGCACAGTTATCCGTATCTTCCTTCATCGGTTGGATCACAGTGATATCAGTCTACTTCTCCCCATCCCACCCCATTGACTTTGTTGCTTTTGAAAATCTAATTTCCCAACTTCAACCACCTTTCCTCATAGTTGGTGACTTTAACTGCCGCCACACTCTATGGGGTGATTCTATCACAAACTTCCGAGGCCGATCTTTAGAGTGCTTCCTCTCCACAGCTGACCTTACTATACTAAATTCAGATCGCCCCACACACTTTGATACACGCACGCAATCTTTTTCATGCATTGACCTCGCTCTATGCTCCCCTTCTCTTCATTTAGATTTCCACTGGTCAGTCTTAGACCACTTTCCCTATAGTGACCACTTTCCAGTTCTCCTTTCTCCTACTTCATACGTACCACTCCCTAACTCCCCACGCTGGTGTTTTGATAGAGCTAACTGGCATACT
>NC_051396.1:18285230-18293714 GCF_015228065.2 Penaeus monodon | reverse complement strand
AAATAATATTATATAGATTATATATAATAATATATAATAATAATATAATAATATATTATATAATATATATTATATAATATATATATATTTGTGTTTTATATGTTTTTATTTTTACATATTCATATTATAATATATATATATATAATATATATATTATTATCTATGTATATAGTATATTATTATTATTATTATTATAATTATATCTTCATCATTATATATATTATCATTATTATTACTATTATTATTTATTATATGTTTTGTTTTGTATTTTATTGTTTAATTAGTAGTGTTGTTTTTATTTGTATTAATATATCGATTATTATACATATATCATATTACTATATCTATATTTCATTATATATTATTATCTATTATTATTCATTATATTTAAATAATATACACTATAATTATTATATTATTTATTATTATTATTGATTATTTTGTTTGTATTTTTTGATTGTGATGTTGTTTTTATGTGTGTTAGTTTATTAGTTGTGTGGTATTTTATTATTTCTGTATCTTTTGTTTGGTGTATAAATATAATAATATAATATTAAAATTAATTATATATTGTGTTTTTCTATTCATACTTGTTATTATTTATGTATTTTAGTATTATTATTATTATGATTATTATATATATATATATATTTTTATTAATATTTATTAGTATTATAATTATTATTATTATTATTTTTATTATATATATTATTATTATATATTATATATATTATTATTATTATTATTATATTATTATTATATTATTATATATGTTATTATTATTATTTATGTGATTATTATTATTATTTTAGTATATACATTATTATTAATGATTAATATGATTGTCATGAATTAATATTAATATATTATTATTAAACTATAATGATACGATAATAGTTATATTATTTACAATTATGACATGAATGTTTATCAGTTATCATTATCAAATAATCTA
This sequence comes from Penaeus monodon, assembly GCF_015228065.2. Lineage (NCBI taxonomy): Eukaryota > Metazoa > Arthropoda > Malacostraca > Decapoda > Penaeidae > Penaeus > Penaeus monodon. Next base: position 18,292,759 of record NC_051396.1, on the reverse strand, counting down.
ATTAATTTTTATATAATTTTTATTATGATTAATATTATTATTAACTATTATAAGTATTTTAAATATTATAATAATTAACTATAATTATATTCTGTATATAAGTTTTTAATTTATTTTATTATAGATAATAGTATTATGTATTATATTATTATATTATCATGAGAATCAATAAAATTTTGATATACTATTTTCTTATATTATTATTATTATATTGTTATTTCTTTTTATTATTATTATATTAATTATTTGCATTATTATTATTATGTTATTATCTATTATATTATTGTTATATACTTATTATATACTTATATTATATTTTATATTATAATATAATAATATGAATTATTGTATATATTTTATTACATTAAATAATTAATACAAATTTAACATATAATATGATTATTTATTCATTCATATTAATTATTAATCTATTTATTATTAATATATTTTATAAAATACTATAACATAAATAATATAATACATAATTTTTTATATTATTATGATTAATATATTATTATTATTTATATTATATTTTAATTATTATATAATTATTATTATTTATTATATAATTATTATTATTATATATAAAAATTATAATAATTATTAAAAATTAATATTAATTAATATATAATAATATTAGTAATATATTAATAATATATTAAAAAAATATATATATATCATATTATTAAATTATAAAATAAATTAATATATATTATTATTATAAATTAATTAAATATACTCAATTATATTATCATTATTATTGTCATTATTATTTATTTTATTTATTATTATTATTATTATTATTCATTATTTATTATTGTTATATATATTATTATCATCATTCATTTATTATTATTATTATTATTATTATTATATTATTATTATTATTATTATTATTATTATTATATTATTATTATTATTATTATTATTATTATTATTATCATTATTATTTATTATTATTATTAATGTTCTTATTATTATTATTATTTTATTATTATTTATTATTATTATTATTATTCTATTATATTATTATTATTATCATTATTATTATTATTATTATTAATTATTATATTATTATTATTATATTATTATCATTATTATTATCATTATAATTGGTATTATTATCATTATTATTGTTATTATTATTTATTATTATTATATTATTATTATTATTATTATTATTTTTTTATTATTATTATTATTATCATTATTATTATTATTATTATCGTTATCATCATTATTATTATCATTATTATTATTATTATTATTATTATTATTATTATTATTGTTATTATTATTATTACTATTATTGTTATTGTTATTATTATTATTATTATTATCGTTATTATTATTATCATCATCAATATTACTATTACTATTATTATTGTTGCTATTATTATTATTATTATTATTATCATCATCATCATCATCATCATCATCATCATCATCATCATCATCATCATCATCATCATCATCATCATCATCATCATCATCATCATCATCATCATCAGCATTATTATTATCACTATTATTGCCATTATTATTACTAATATTATTATTATTATTATTATTATTATTATTATTATTATTATTATTATTATCATTATTATTATTATTATTATTATTATTATTATTATATTATTATAATGATTATTATTATTATCATTATCATTATCATTATTATTATTATCATTATTATCATTATCATTACCATTATCATTATCTTATCATCATCATCATTATTATTATAATTATTATTATTATTATTTTTATTATTATTATTATCTCATTCATTATTTTTATTATTATTATTATTATATTATTATTATTGTTATTATTATTATTTTATTTTATTTAGATCTACTTATCAAAATCAAACACCGGGTCACTACCAGCGACCTAGGGAGATTGAAGTTTGAGGCAATGGAACACCAACAAAAACATGCACATAACTTTTGCAGCAGGTTTCCCGAGTGCATAGCAAAGCAGTACATTACCTCATTATACTCTTGCCTTGTCCATTTAGGTATTGTTTTCTTTTGATTGTTAGTACAAAAATGGTTGAACCGCAGGGCCAGAGGTGGGAGCTATCACGTCCTAGTGACCTGGCGGATTTTGACTAATGGAATGATTCTGATTAATACTATCATTATTATTATTATCAGTGTTATTGTTATTATTATCATCATTGTTATCTTTATGAGCATTATTGTTCGTCTGCATTTCTTGCCTCATGCAATTGCCAGTGCATTCTGCAACCTATTGCGGCAATTAACACGTCGCACTGTCTGCCCTAACTTCGACACCAATTACAGGAGAGCTTTTATGACTATATTGATCGCAGAGCCTTGTGCTACAGTTTTCAATCCTTTGTGAGTTTGTTAGATCAATATCAGTTCTTCCTTATGAAAAATTTTCAATATGTGTGAAACCCTAGCGAGATGTACCAAATTCAATATCTACATTGCCTTTGTTACCAGCTTCTTTAGCTAATCTGTCTACATGGTTGTACTTGTGTATACTAACATGAGATGGTATCCACAGAAGGCGAATGTTGTATAAGTAACTTATATAAGTAACGTTACGCTTAAAGCAGTTTACAACTTTATGACTATCTGTTTTGAAAGAACCCAGAGATTTTAAGAATTCCGTTGGAAGAAGTATACTGTTGGCACAGTTGTAACCTCTCATATCAACTTCATGTTGCAGTAAATCATTTTTGTATACGAACCAGCTTTGTAACCAGACTGTAGAGGAAGACACATCGACCATAGATTCTGTGTTTATTAACCTTTTGGGATTTTATTTACTGTGACGTTAAGCTCTGCAATGTTCATGTAGCTCTTATGTATCAGAGAGCGTATGTGTGTGATTAGGCACGTCTTGTGTGATATTCTTTTGTAGCCTTTTTTTTTTAATCCCTTATCATCCTGGCGTGGACAAGCCCTAATACATATGAGGCATGGCCATGGGAAAGCTGTGTCACATTTGTTATATAGTGATATTACGTTCCAAATTTAGGATACAATAAAAGTATATCTTCTAAGACATCAGATGATATGACATAGATACATAATACTGCGTACTTGTTGTAGCCAAATTTTGGTTTAGTCGTTATTTACCACCCTGGCTAAGTGCATGAGCGTGGCAAACGTTGATACATTTGATGTATGCTCATAGAATTATATAAGGGTATTACTTTGAAAATTTAGGCTATAACATTATTATGATTTGCATTGCATTAGTTAAGAGAAATTAATAAATACTCCTTCATCTACTTATCTACACTTCCGGCATTCTTCTTGGACGTGTGAAGGCATTATTACACTTGGTGCATGATCATATAGTGATATTCCATTTCTAAAATAGGATACAACATAAGTATATCTTCTAAGACATCAGGTGATATGAAAGATTTGACTGCTTCTGCGTACTTCACTGTAGCCAAATTAAGTTAAGTAAGTTTATTTGCCACCTTGGCTATGTGTTCAGGCGTGGGCAATCGTAATTACAGTTTTACATATATTTGCCATTGTAGAGTATTCTGTGACTACTGTAATTGTACATGGTAAAATGAAAATGTAAATCATACAAAAAATATTACATTGATATGCTTTTGCCAATGAGTTTACATAACACTGTTCTTTGTTTACGGCAGTTCTACATAGTAAATTTAGGATATAGTACAAGTGTATCTTCCAATGTATCAGATGAAATAAAATATTTACGTAGTTCTTTATACCTCATGTTAGGTGGTCTGAAAGGCTGTATCACATGAAATTATGAGATATAGTGCTGAAGCGTTCGCTTGTTTTTCTTTGTCACACAGCCTACTTCTAGATTCATCTGCATTTCTTGCACCGTGCAGTTGCCAGTACATTCTGTAACCTAAACGTATTCTGGCAATAACCACGTCACATTGTCTGGTTTGACTTTGGTGTTATCTTTATACTGATTGCAGTGCCTTATGGTACAGCTTTCAGGCCTGTGTTCGTCAGATCTACTAGTTCTTCCTTAAGAGAACTTTTCAATATATGTGCATCCCTAGCAAGAGGCATCCCAAGACCTATGATCACAGTACCTTTGCTGCAGGTTTCCTTCGCCAATTTGTCTACGTGGTCGTGCTTGCGTATGCCAACATGAGATGGTATCCATACAAATTGAATGTTGAAATTTGGTCTTTTGCATAAGTTTTGCATAATTTCTTCATCGCCACCTGTTTTGAGAGAATTTAGTGTCCGAAGAGCACTTTGAGAGTCACAGAAAACTACTCCAGAGCCCCGAGACATTAAGAATTCTGTTCCAAGGAGTATACCTGCCAACTCCATTTGTGTAGTGCTGGCCCAATTTTATAATCTCGTACTAACTTGATGTTGTAATAAGCCATTTTTATATACATTGCAAACACAACCAACTTTGTATCAAGATTGTACGGATCCGTCAGCGTAACAGTCGTATACATCATCGCCCATAGATTCTGTGTGTTCCTTTATTGTTGCTAACGCAATTTGTTTTAAAACGCAGTTATGTGGTAGACATGTAAGGTGCACGATCAATGTTGAAATTTTTCATGGTGGAATGGATCGCTCTTTTGGTATTTTACTAATTGGGACATTGAGCTTTGTAATGTTCATGGAAATTTTATATATAAGAGGGCGCGCGTGTGTGATTAGTCACTCTGCTTGGGTGATTTTATGTTACAGTTATTTTTTGAAATCTGAAAGATACACGGGTTCCTTCAGAGCTTTGACCCCAAATATGGGGGAAATAAATATTATTCTTTCAGAAATAGATTGTAAGTTTAGTTCTGATCTCATGTTCACTATCCTTGCTGTTCTCGGGGCTCCAAGGATAATCCCAATAGCATCATTTTGCGCCTCTCCAGGCTATTTGTTTCTGATTCCTTACAATGCAACAAGTGCAGCGCATGATAGTCTACAACTGACCTTATAAAAGCAGTCTAGCGAGCTTAACACTGAAGCCATGTTCTCTTCCGACAAGAACTTTCAACGGTTTCAATCTCTCCCAGAGTCTCTTCTTTAGAGAAAGGACCAGGTCTGCATCATTTACGTTCATCCCGAGATATTTATACTTATGGCATATGTCAAGATCCTGGTCACCTATGCGAAAAGTGGGTGGGGGTATGATATATGGGTTGAGAGCCATTGTTTTCTCAGCGGATATGACTAATACACACTCATGAGCCTTTGTTGTGAGATTGTCGAGAATTATTTGCATCCTGACTTGTGATGATGTTCTGACACATATGTCATCGGGATTCATCATCCGCAAGTGAGATATAGGCCACCAGCTTGTGCATGAGGACATTGAACAGCAGAGGGCTGAGAACTCCTCCCTGTGGCGTCCCGAGTTCAAAAGATTGTGAAGTGGAACTTCTCACTCCCCTGAACAGGACACTTGCAGATCTGTTCGAAAGATACATTCTAATCCAGTTCAGTATCTTACCCCGGATGCCAAAGCTTACTAATTGTTCTAGGATAACTTATCTGTTTGCAATGTCAAAAGCTGACTTAAGGTCAAGAAAAGCAGTGTGCTTCCCTGGATTAGAGTATGTAGAGTACTCTGCAGAGCAATGTTGTGTGCTACGTCCCGATAAAAATCCGTACAGTCTGTGAGATAATTTACCTTGTAACCTGTACCCGAGTCTGTTTAAAATCATCCTTTCTAGAACTTTGCATACACATAAGGTTAATGAAATTAGTCGGTATTTATCAGTGTTTGATTTCGGTATATGGATGATTAGACTGTGCGTCCAGGGGCCAGGCAGAATACCTTGTGGCAGACTTAACTTGTATAGGTGCAAAAGGGGATTACCAGGTACCTGAGCTAAAAGGCGGAGGACACTATAGGTAATTCCATCCTCACCTGGGACGGACGCTTTTCCTTTGATCAGTGCATTGTTCAGTTCCCACTCAGTGATCTCAGCAAAGTCTGAGGGGTCGGCATCAGAACATCCAATCTCAATGGCAAAAATTTGCGTGCAATTTTAGATTGACTAAGGTGATCCTGAATATTTGTGGGAAGTGAGCTCAATTTGGACGCTCCAGCCCATTGACTAAGGAGCACATCTGCTTGTGCAAGAGGTCTATGGAACTGCGGGGTGTTAGATGGTTTGCCTGAAAGTCGATTCATTTTTTTCCAGACCTCCGACATTGAGATGTTATTGTTAATGCTTTGCAGGAACTGTTCAAAGTGTTCATTTCTGAAATGAGTTTTTAATTCCCGTAGGTTTTTGTAAGCCTTAAGAAATTGAATAAGGTTGTCACGGGTATTATCCTGCTTGTAGATATCATAAAGCTCCTGAACTCGCTTTTGTTCACTTCACAATGTAGGGTCACCGACCCACTTAGGTTGTTTGGAGCGTTGTGAGTTATTGTTCTTGAGGGTTTTCTTTGGACAGAGTTGTAGTAATCAGTGACCCCTTTCGCCATGTCCATGGAAAATTTATCAACACTTGTTACTGTGTAATCGTTATACCAGTCATAGATACGTGATTTAAAGTGGTGCTCAAGGTAAGGAGGAATATAAACTTTAAGCCTATTTGTTTTTGCAGACTGAGTATTATCAACAATGTATCTCGTTACTATTGCAAAGTGGTCACTGATTAGCTCTGTGCAAGCATGCTTCTGACGTTTCCATGCACAAGATCCCTTCTTATTACATAACCTAGCCTGCCCCCCGCCACGTGAGTTTGCCTGACTGTATCATATACTGTCATAGATCTATTGTTCACAAAATGCCGGAACTCTTCGCCATTTTCATCTTCAAATGTATAATGTCTACCATTAAAATCTCCCATGCATATTGTGCCGTGATTCTGAAAGTTGGGCAGTGAATCAGTCTGAAACTTTCTACACCTTGCGTATACATTGTACAGAGAGAAAAACCCAGAGGCTGTTCGAATATGTAAATGCTGATATAGCACATTATTGTCTTCAGATTTCTGCACCAACTTATGCGGTATGGTGTCATTGACATAAGTCAATAGGCCTGTCATTCCTGTGCTCGTAAGGAGTGGTACCCTCTAATTCTTGGGGCGGTTTTTATTTCAGTGGCTGATGTGAAGGGCTCTTGTAAACAGATAACGTCAACATTATTGTTATGAATATAGTATAGCAAGTCATTAACTCTACGGTTGACACCACGTATATTCCATGAAAGAAAAGTAATTGTTTTCATGTCTCCTATCACACCTATCAAATTTGTGTTTGATGAAGCTCTTTAGTCTGCATATTTCTTGTACAGCATTACATATCTGTGTTGCATCTTGTTTATTTACTGTGAGTCTGCGCGCTCTCCATTCCCGGGAAATAAGATAATTTTCCCCCGTAGACTTTGATAAATTCTCCTGCGTTTTCTTCCAGTGCAATAACTGTCAATAATTTGCATAACTACGTCTCACTCGATCATCTATTTCATGAACTTATGACTTTAAATAGGAAGAAGGAGAGAGAACAGAAAAGAGAGAGAAGGGATGCAAGAGGGGAGAGAGGAGAGAGGAGAGAGAA
>NC_051396.1:18262800-18265300 GCF_015228065.2 Penaeus monodon | reverse complement strand
CACACACACACACACGCGCGCGCACACGTCTGTGTGTGTGCGTGTGTGTGTGTGTGTGTACAGCTGCAATGTACACGGAACGTAGTTCAAATGATCTGTAATCCATTGTAAGTAAAAATCTAGGATAACAGACATTCCAGTTCTTTTTGTCCGGGATTGGAACTCATCAAGAGAGCAGCAGTTCACCGTGACCTCGAGCCTCAAGTCCAGTACTTCCCACAGCGTGGCCGATGCACGTCAGAGTTTCGCATTACCACGAGCCTGTATTCATATATTTAGCCTGCATTTCTCTGGAGGCATAACAAATATATTCATTCGAGATCCTTGATATCGTTTTCAATCCGATAAGCTACCCTTACTCATTGAAAAGAAGTATTCTTACGAGGAATTGCGTGCGACGCATGAAAATAATACTGCATGTTGCCGGCATAGGGAGAATATGCTTCAAGGTTACAGGCTTTTCTGGGACACCGGGGCAACAGACTCCTCTACTTTTCAGTATCTACTTACGTTTCATACCCTCTCTTCACCTCTTTAGTTTGATTAGATGGATCTACAGTCTGCGAAGTAGTCTGAAACCGCAAAGCCAGTCCACACGGAACAAATAAGAGGCAATCTGAGAGGCCCTTCTGGACGACGGCTCACTGCGCTGGCTCCGAGACAACAGACAGCCTCTAGACGGTGGTTTGATACACGGCACTTTCCAGCTCATTAGTGCGGAAGATGACGAGGAAGCCAGCGACGTCGTTTCTGTTTCACACTCTAAACGGTCTCGACAGCTGAATGTTATTCCGATGGCTAATAGCAGGCGTTCCCCATTGTGTATCGGAAGATTTACAGCACCATCAAAGTCGTAATAACCCGCATCGCTAACTGGAACATACGCTACCCATATCACCAGGGGGGACATTCGCAGGTGACAAGGAATAACTGTGGTGTTCAACTTGCGATTGTGTTTTGGGTATTATTATATTTATCATATTACTGATCATAATATAACAGCTCACTATGGTTGTTTTTCTCTTTCTGAAACGTAGAAACAGAACATTACAAGTGAGATGGGAAACAACACGAACAAACAAAAACAACAAAGACCACACATGATATTACAAAGCGAGAAAGAAAGAAATCTTGAATACAGATGGATGGGCTTCGCAGGGGTTAATGGGAGGCAGGGGCTGGGCTGGGAGCGTGTGTGGTTGCTGGAGGGGGAGGGGGGCGTGGGCAGAGGCGGGGGTGGGTGGATGTGGGTGAATATGGGCATAGGTTGGGCTGGGATCATGTGTGGTTGCTGGAGGGGTGGGTGGGCGTGGGAAGAGGCAGGGGGGTGGGAATGGGCAAAGGCGGGGGTGGGGTGGGTGTGGGCAGAGGCGGGCGTGAGCAGAGGCGGGGTGGGGTGGGTGTGGGTGGGCGTGAGCAGAGGCGGGGTGGGGTGGGTGTGGGTGGGCGTGAGCAGAGGCGGGATGGGTAGGTATGGGCACTGACTGGGCTGAAAGCGTGTATGGCTGCTGGAGGGGGTGGGTGGGCGTGGACACAGGCGGGGGTGGGCGTGCGTAGGCAGAAGGGGGGGGGGGTATGGGCAGAGGCGAATGGAAGATCGTGCAGGGCGAGAGAAAGCGCTGCGGGATGGACACTTCACGAAGTACGACGAAGGGCACAGGTCAGGGAAAGGCATTGCGTCTACTCCAAGTCTATTCCTTGAGCCATTGTATACACGCACAATGGCTCATCTTTACACAAGAAACAAACAAATGTTCAAAACTTGGGGTGTAAATGCATTTTTCGAAAGTTAGGCCACATTTCTCTTTTCAAAGGTAGACACGAAGCTTGGAGATAGAGCAGTTAAATGTCAATATAGTTCCATCACACCTACCCTTGGTTAAGGCAGGAATGGCCATCGGATCGACGACCTTCGCGTGTGGGACCCAAGGTTGTAGACGGCCATCCATTCAGGTGCTGTCTACGTTTGTTTGCGTAGTGCTCGTAGTATCACACCGCTGCCACTGCCACGTGCAAATCGTGCTGGTGGTTTGAACCACACAAGGTTTTTTCTTTCATTCTTTCTTTTTTGTGACCTGCTACTTGTATAAACATCAGCTGTCGCCCGTTTACAGCATTCTTGCCACACAGCTCTAGTCTGCACCCTTTCAGTGCCCTTTCCTTACGCACCGAGGCTTTTTCTGATCACCTAGCGGTCGACGAGCTGCTCCCTTTTCAAAAACACTCAGGGGGGGGGGTTAATGAGGCATATTTATACAGGGCTTAAAACCATTTCGGACCACCCCCCCAAAAAGAAAAAAATAATAATAATAATATATAATAATAATAAAATAAAGTAAAAAATAAAAAATCAGATCAGGACACCACTCGTTTCTTCCCCCATACGACTGGGACGTTTGAAATGACGAGCGGCGAAAGAGGATTACCAGTGTAAAGGTGGTTCGGTTATCATCCCAACAATTCCCTGTTAGTTTGGATGCCATAGGTAGGATGTTTGTGG
>NC_051396.1:18240300-18245300 GCF_015228065.2 Penaeus monodon | reverse complement strand
TACAGACTGAGGGATCTCGGGTTTTCCTTTTAATGTTGTGGTTTCGTTTTATCCTTGATTTCGTTCTTTTACCTTTTTTATTGTTTTACTTTCTTTTAATTACTTTTAGAGGAGCATGCACATTCTCAACATGATAAATGCAAAAGCAAAAGAAGAATTAAACTAAAGTAGATATGAATTTTTAAAAAAAGTGACTGACTGGAAAATGTTATAAATAAAGAGAACACTTACTTACGAAAGAAATTCAGGGTTGTGACGAGCGGGCTGTGCTGTATAACACGCCTTGTTACCCTTCCATAAAACAGCCTCCCTGTTCGAGGGTCACACTGCAAAACCCGCGTTGTAGTCATGTTGCAAAGTAGGGGTACACTACAGAGGGTGGACACGCGCTGTAGTTCCCCCTCAGTACACTGCAGCTTCACCGAGTTTGTGATGCCCAAACCTGGTGGCGAAGGAGGGTCCATTGTGGTTCGTTCGTGGGCGTTACAGTTCCGATGTTTCAAGAGAGTTGGAATGGATAAATATGATGGGGGCATGCACACACTACACACGCACGCACGCACTACACACGCACACACACCACACAAACAATTGTATATTTATATATATATATATATATATATATATATATATATATATATATATATATATATATATATATATATTTGTGTGTGTGTGTGTGTGTGTGTGTGTGTGTGTGTGTGTGTGTTTCTTCCTGAACTCGCAGCACGGACATCGCCTTTTCCCACTCTCTGGCCGGCACATACCCGAAGGTTTCCGAATACCACTCCGTTATCATCTATTCTTAACTCCTCGATACATGTTCTGGTGATCTTTTTGTGCTCTTTTCTAATTCCGAATGATTTAAAAGCCAATTCCTTATCTATATGAATTACTGTACATCCTTTAGTCTACCTAGGTATTTACAAGACATTAAGGGTATTTCTTAGCACGTTTGGTAATGGCATTACACAAGTTTCCTGTTCTTTCCAAACTTATTTTAGCTGAGTATTGTTTTCCAGTCATGAGCCTTCAAAGCTGACGACCCATCTTCGTACATAATTATGATAGGTGGGTTAGTCCTCTCCAACGCTTTTTCCCGACTCGTGCATCTGAAGCACAAGTTCGCTACTCGATATGTGCTTCGGAAAACATGGTCGAAACTGGCTATTCGCGCATTAGCAACGCTGGATGGTAAATTTGGTAGTAGAAATGACTGGACTGGTTTAAAATGCATTGCAGAGTGGGTATCTTGGATGTTTTTCCCCTCTCTCTGATGAGCTGCATTGTCTTCATTTTATTATTAGCGAAATTCTGCCCTCATGATGCTTGGCACCTGAGTTCGTCTTGGGTTTCTTCTTTTGTGAACCTTTTCTGGGTCAACCGTGTTTGTATGGTCTTGGCTTAGCTGAAGAGGTCACGTGGTTCACCTTCTCTTCTCTTTGATATTCTATTCTTGTTGATGCTCTCTCTCTCACTTTGTTGAAACTCTCTCCTTGTCTTTCTCTCTCTCACTCTTTCTCTTTTTTTCTCTCTCTTTTTCTCTTCCTTTCTCTCCCCCCCCCCTCTCTCTCTCTCTCTCTCTCTCTCTCTCTCTCTCTCTCTCTCTCTCTCTCTCTCTCTCTCTCTCTCTCTCTCTTTCTCTTTCTCGCTCTCGCTCTCTCTCTTACTCTCGATCTCTCTTACTCTCTCTCCTTCCCATCCCTCCCCTATCTTTCTGTAAATAGGAAAAAGGCAGTTATGAGTAACTAAAGTTGTTAATGTCTCCGTTGTGTTGATAAAAAAAAGACAACGAAATTTCTCCATTGATACTCTTACTAGCTCAACATTCACTACAACACTCTGCTGCTACAACTACCACCGCTACTACCACTAATAGCCTACTAATGATCTGCCAATTATGACTGCAGCACATCTAAACGAACATCAATGATAAAGATGACAATAGTAATGATGGCACTAGAGTTAAGTTGTCTTTAATGATATATAAATACAGTTACAAAGAGCTACCCTCTATGACCAAACCATCAGATAAACGCTACTTATGTATAATTTAAGCAGATATTAATGATCATGTCCTCGGACGTCAGAACTGACATCCATTAATGAAGCCCAAACGTTTCTATATAGCATTTGATCGACATAATATGTACGGCCTCTAGCTTAAGAAAAAAAAAACGTTACACAAAAAATGACGAATGGGCGACAGACAGAAAGAGAGAGAGTGTGTGTGTGAGAAACAAAGTGGTAAAAATTGCGAAATACGAATAACAGCAAATGGGAGAGGATTCCACACCAGTGATAGAGAATTAACTAACCAGCTCATAAATTGTATTCATAGCTGAAACCTTCCTTGATGACCGGGTTTCGTCCAACTATGCACATATTTCAGGATATTCAAATTAGGTGCGCAGAGACAGAAATACGCAGGAGGAGGAATGCACTATGCTGCAAAATAAACCTGCAGCTGCAGATAATAAATCTTCCCTTACCAGGCGGCATTGAATTGATACTCGTCAGACTGATGGACAAGAAACGGCACGGTATTCTTTGTGGATGCTACCGGCCGCCTTCACAAGGGATACTGCTTATAGATTTATTAATGCAAAACCTTGATCAGCTTATGACCACCTATAACTGCTATCATTTTGTATTATTTGGAGACCTAAACCAACACAGAGTACAATCTGCTTTCGACGAACTAATGGCAGTCCATAACCTACAGAATTTCGCTGATTTTCCAACACATCGCTCTGGATCGTCTCTTGACTCAGTTGTCATTAACCTAACCTTCCCATTCGGTAAAGTCTGTCCCGCTTGGTTATGTCGGGACATCTGACCGCGAAGATGTCTTGACAAGGGAGAAGACTACGACAAGAGCGATGTGGAAGTGGGAAAATGCAAACTGGACAGGATTCAGAGAGGCTCTGTCTCATATAAAATAGGACGATGAAACTCAGGGCAATATAGATCAGAAGGTTAATTCCTTCGCCTTATTTTAGTGAGGCTACAGAATTGTTTTTTACCCCATTTTAACTACTCATCGAAGACCTGTAATCAACCATGGTTTGGACCTCAATGCAAAAGAGCCTCGGACATCAAACATCAAACATGGATCCGGCATAAAAGAAATCCTACAGAAACAAGCAAGTCCATAGACATACTGCACAACAGATGGAACGTGCTCAGAAATGGGCCATTCAGCAATGGGAGAAAACTGCAAAAAAAGAAATAAAAAAAGGGTAAAGTTGGAACGAAATTACGGTGGAATATTGTTAAAGACAAGCAAGGCAACACAAAGGATGGAACTATCCCACCCTTAATAACAAAAGATGGGAGACAGTAGCAGTAAGCTCCGAAGAAAAGACAAATACACTGGCAAGACATTTCGCAAGTAAAATGACAGTTCCTTATCCTGAGCAAAAACCACCACACTTCTTGAGTAATGAGAACTAAGCAAGATTACAAGCGAGAGAGATGTGGGGAAGCTCCAGGACTTGACGGTGTAAACCCTCGGCTGCTCCTGAGGTGTGCAAAGGAGCTGTCATCTCCTCTCACTTTAATTTTTAACACATCCTTAAGCTCCTGTAAATGGCCTACACTTTGGAAACAAAGTAATGTTGTTCCCATCTTTAAAAAGTCCAAAAAATTACCGGCCAGTTTTCTTGCTGTCAGTCATCAGCAAGATATTTGAAAAAAATATCTTCCCATCTAACAAACCACCTCAACAAAAAAAACATCTGTCTACCCTTCAATATGGCTTTCGGAAGAACCGCTCTGCTGCCGACCTGCTGTTACAGATGACTGCAAACGGACAGCGCACTTGTGTTCTTGCCCTGGACATAGAGGGAGCATTTGATAGGGTCTGGCACCTAGGTTTGTTAAGTAGAAGTCTTGGTCCTATTGAAAAATTATCTACTCGACAGACAGATGAGAGTAGTTCTCAATGGAAAACACTGCTTACTGCGACATCAAAGCAGGTTTCCCTCTGGGAAGCATACTGGGCCCTCTGCTGTGGAATGTCTTCCTCAATGACTTGCTCCACCTCATTCCTGAAGCCAAAGCATTTGCGGATGATGGAACACTCTCCTTTAGGTATGAGCCCAGGGAACAGGATGCCGCCATAAAAAAACTAAATGACAGACTCGCACAAATCTCGACTTGGGGGGAGAAATGGCAGGTCTCCTTTGCCAAGAATAAAACCCAACGTACGGATGTCGAGAGGACGAACACTGATGTCCAAGCTTGGACGTCACTGAAATACTGGGCATCACATTCGACAAAAAATACTTTCAAAAGTCACATAGAAAGCTTGGCGAGAAGGGCTTCGCAAACACTTGCATCCCTAAGAAGAATAAGCTGGCTACTGGACAGTGAAGGGAAGGAGTTCTTCTACAAGACACTAATTCACTCTTCACCCGAGTACTCCTGCCTCGCATGGGGATTAGCAAACGTCACTAGCCTCAAAATATTGGACAGAATACAAGAAAGAGCGAAGAAAATCGAGGACAGGACCCAACAGTATTAAGTGAACCTCGATAGCCTTCAGCACAGGAAAGACGTAGCGGATTTGACGGCGATGTTGCGCATCAATCGCCAACACGTCACGCACCTGCAGCCAATGAGACTGCCGGGAAGACGAGATGCACGCCCAACGAGAACAGTAGAACGAGCGCCCACCGCACTGGAGGAACCTCGTTGTTGCATGGTGCACCACAAGCGACAGTTTCTCTCCAGATATTCCACATTACGGAATCTATTCATTTCTATCACCGATGTGGAAGCTCAGTCCTTACATCTTTCAAATCACATGTGTGGTTAAAGATCACTAATAGATAATTATATCATTTGTATATTTTGTGTTATAGTACATGAGTACCTAGCGCAAGGAGATGAGGTTAGACTTTAAGACAGAAGTCCCTAAAAGTGCAATTCCTTTAGTCTGTAAAAAAAATATTTTGACCGTAACATGTCTAATAATTATAACCAAATATAATGTA
>NC_051396.1:18222800-18232800 GCF_015228065.2 Penaeus monodon | reverse complement strand
CAGATTCTGCACACGACCCTCTCGCTTTTCGTTCTTTCTCTCTTCCTTCGTTATTTTCTTTTTTTTCTCTCCCTTTCTCCATTATATGTTGTAGAGATCGCTCGGATGAACAAGAGAAATTGAAGAAAACACACGAATTTGCATATTCTTGGTTTTCTTGTTCTTCCTTCCTTTATTCTGTTTGCAATTTTAAATCCATTTAAATCCGAGTCCTCGTTCAAAGTCCTTAATTTTTTTCTCTCTTGATTTTTTTTTTTTATTATTATTATCTCTTTATCTAAAAATGCTTAAATTCAAGTCCTTGTTTACCTCTCAGAATTTCTCCTCTCTCACTATCCCTTGCCAGAGGACAACACTCTCTCCGAATACAAATAAGCTTCTTTTCAGACGGCCTACGACATGTAACTTAAGCGGACGGCACTTAAGTTGTATGCCTCGAGTCTTTATCAGCGGATGAGAGTGCGCCTATCGTGTTCGGTCGCGTTTCAGCGCTGATATGGCTTAGCGTCACTCGCCCGAGGCTCATGGAAACGGACTTGAGAAAGCGCACTGAAACACGTGACGGTGCTAACATAGGGCGTGGATGATCGGACAGACAAACACACACTGCAGCACAAATACACCTGTGTGTGTGTGTGTGTGTTGCAGTAGGAGTCAAACTTCGCTAACAGGCCAACGGCAATGCAAAGAGCTTTCGGGAAATTGACGTTCATTCATTATAGAGGAGAGGAGAGGCATACGGTGTTACAGCTTTTAGAAAGAGATGGAGAGGGGGAAAGGAAGACGGAAAGGGAGAACAAGGGGGAGGGAGAGGGAGAGGGAGAACAAGGGGGAGGGAGAGGGAGAGGGAATGGAATGGCATGGAAGAGGGAGAGGGAAGGGAAAAGGGACAGAAAAGAGAGAAAGAGAAAGAAAGGAAAGAGAAAAAGAGAAAAAAGGGAGAAAGAAAGAAAGTGAAAGAAAGAAAGAAACAAGAAAGAAAAGAAAAAGAGAAAGAAAAAAGAAAAAAGAAAGAGAAAGAAAGAAAAGCGAAAGAGAGAAAGAAAAGAGAAAGAGAAAGAAGACAGAAAGAGAGAGAAAGACAGAAACAAAGAACCAGGAAGAAAGTGCGTTAATATAAAACAAAGAAATAATGAGGCCGTGGCACCATCTCTAATCCATCACGTCTTTTTTTGTCCTTAGAAAAAAAGAAAAGAAAAGAAAAAAAAAGTTGCAAAAACATTTAATCACCACCGCGCTTAAACACGTCTCTCCACAGAATGATTGGGACTGCCGTATATAAACAAACACGTCTTTATTTACAGTCTGGATCACGGAAAGAAAAACTCCCATTGTACCTGCAGTCCAAATTTTCTTTGAAGTATCTGAACGAGAATCTGAACCAATACCTAACCTAACTTAACTGGTAAACGAGAGATCATGTATGTGATGGACACGTGACCAGAATGCAGTTCGTAAGCATTCATTCTTGGTAGGATTAATACGAAGAAGGAGACGTGGGTGTGTTTTTATGCATTATGCAAATTACAGTAAAAAAGAAGGAAGCCGTTCACTGACTTATATATATATATTTTTTCTTGGTTTACGTAAGCATTTGCGTATCAACCATTTATCTATTTTGTTTCAAATTGAATTAATATCCGGAAATCAATCACCTGGCAACACGATTCCATCATCTTTGTCGCTATCGTAAAATCAATCTGACACCACGATTATGTTTTCTACACAGGAGCCTTACCCACACACACCCCAAAAAAAAGAAAAAAGAAAAAAACATTCTATGGTTACAACACACTTTTGGCAGCGGTTAGAAAGGCAAGAATTAGCAGGCCGACCCCCGCCCTCGAGCCCCAGCCCCTTTCCCAGCCGTCGCAACTCGGGAGGGTGATGTCTTTATCTCCCCTACACTACCCTACCGCGATCCCCTACCTACCCATTTGCCCAGTTGCACCTGCACCTCCCCTCCAGGCGATGGGTAAGGCAGCCCCATAGAATGGCCGGTCCTCTAACGACTCCATCGACCCGGTAAATAAGATGGTTTCAGAGCTCCTCTGTCATCTATGGCAGAAGGAAGGCGGGTCTTGCGGTTCAGTTGGAAGGTGAATTAATAGGTTTGATCATGGCTCTGGACCCATACAACAGAGAAGGTCTCTATCCACTGCATTAGATTGTACGGTGGTTTAAGGGGACTGGGTGGCGGGGGGAGGGGGAGGTGGAGGTGAAAGGGAGGAAGGATATGGAGAACAAAGACATTATTAGGAGATGCACAGGGCCGTAAAGATGCTGATTTGTGGACAGACAGAAGCCCTATCTACAGACTTATATGAAATACAATTAAAAACAACTTAAACAACCTCCTTTTCTGACCACGGTGTTATAATGTATGGAGAGGGTAACATTACCCATTATTCAAGGTGGATGGGCAGGGAGTTAGTATAAGTTATCGTGTTATAGTGCTGGGGTCCAATATGTTGCACTACCCTCACTATACATTATTCAGGCCTTATCTCCTCCTGGCCAAGGCGCGGTGACTTGGCAGATCTAATCGCCTGAGGCTAAGTGCAGTGGATAAATCATACGCCTATGCCCATCCTGAATACCAAAACATTTTGTACGGGGATGCTGATTAGCTCGCTGTAAATTATGACAACTGTATTAGCGGCCTGCACGTTCTGCACATGCTAACTTTTGTATTCTTTCTTTTATAAAATGCACATGTTGATAATGTTTATTCGATGTATAATAATAAGAAGGAGAATCGAGGACATGGCAGAAGGAGAAAAAGATAATACGAAGATTTTGCCTCATGCTTTATGTGAATAGAACGAAAGAGAAAGAAAGAAGAAAAATGACGAAGCATTGTGTATTGGACTACTTTTTTATTTTGTGTCTGGGATCCTGAATAACAAGAAATGAAAAGAAAAGAATGCAGAGGCCTAGATCCTGCACGTCTGTGCATTTTGATAAATACACGAAATGAGCAGAAGAATTGTTCTCGCATATATGAATTACAGATACGAAAGAAAAGAAAAAGAAAGAGAGGATAGCGAAATGTGCAACTTGAGACATCTATTCATTTATTTATGTCTCGGTGTCCTGCATAAAAATGAAAAGAAGAAGAAAAGAAAATGAGGCAAGATTGTTTTGAGACACTCATTATTTAGTGGGAATGAAGAAGAATGAAAAGTAGAAGAGAGAAAAGAGATAGAAGAGAGAAAATGAGTAGAATGAAGAAGAAAAGAAAAGAGAAGAAGAAGAAAAGAATAAGAAGAAGAAGAAAGAAGAAGAGAGGGAAGGAAGAATGAAGAATAATAAGAAAGAAGAAGAAGAAAAGAAGAAGAAGTAGAGAGAAAGGAAGAAGAGAGAAGAAGAAGAAGAAGAAGAAGAGAAGAAGAAGAAGAAGAAGAAGAAGAAGAAGAGAAAGAAGAAGAAGGGAGAAAAGGAAGGAGGAAGAAGAAGAAGAAGAAGAAAGAAGAAGAAGAAGAAGAGAAGAAGAGGAGGGGCTAGAAGAAAGAAGGACGAAATGCAACGTAAGACACGGCACGTGTTCGAAAGCGATGGTTCTTACAACTTCCCCGTGTGAGTTCGACCGTGACGCATCGACTTTGAATATTCGGATTACGTCCAGAAAATTTATCTTTCGTGAGGATATCGAACTCGGAGAGATTTATGAAGCTGCTTTTGACAAATACCGCGCTCGCATCACGTAAGGAGACACTGATACAGCTGTCGTTCGCTTAAAGCTTCAGCATTCGGGGTAATTTCGTGTGTAGCGGAATGGAGCTTCGCGCGTCACACGTGGCGGTTTTTGCTAACGGCTCAAAACTGAAATAATAGCGTGTGCAAAAAAAAAAAAAAAAAAATCTCAGTTTTCTGTTCTCATCATCATCGTCATCGTCATCGTCATCGTCATCGTCATCGTCATCATCATCATCATCATCATCATCATCATCATCATCATCATCATCATCATCATTTTCAGCATTATCATTTTCACATCCATTGCCATTATCGTCTTCATCTTCATCACCATCACAACCATCATTAGCATCGTTGTGAATAGCAAAACACTCTTCAGACCTGTAGATGGAATCCAGGTGGTTTTCGAAACTGTAGTCTCACTTTCAATAAATCTAGTTTTTGTATTGTGGGTTTTTCTTCCATTATCATCATTATCATCCATTCGTCTTATCTGCGTCATCGTCATCATCATTATTGGCCCTATAGTAACTTTCAATATTTATAATACTGTTGCATTATGCATACGTCATGTATAATTGATAAACCACCACGCAACCTCTCGTAGAACAAATAAACATGAAATGCAACATTTCATGAGTCTGCTCAGCCCTGCATCAGATTTTTTTTTTTTTTTTCAGGGCAAAAAAAAAAAAAAAAATAGTTTATACTCGTATAATATTTCCTAAAGTATGATCTGAACATACTATATCTGCCATTACCATGCAGATATCAGCGAAACTTTCTGTATTATCCACTTACATACAAGACATGGTTATTAGGCACTAAATTTTCGGATGAACGGAATTTTGCTATTTGAATAAGAATTAAGAAGTGGGAGAATGAGCAATGGATTTCAGATCAGATAGATATTGAATAGATATAAAGGCTGTGTGTGTGTGTGTGTGTGTGTGTGTGTGTGTGTGTGTGTGTGTGTGTGTGTGTGTGTGTGTGTGTGTGTGTGTGTGTGTGTGTGTGTGTGTGTGTGTGTTGTGTGTGTGTGTGTGTGTGTGTGTGTTGTGTGTTTGTGTGTGTGTGTGTGTTTGTGATGACCATACGTGTGCACACCCACGCATTGTGATATTAATCTTATCAGAAATATTAGATAATAAGTACACCATTATTACACTCGAAGTTTGTGAATTCTGAATTACTATCTTTTTTCTTCTTCTTCTCGTACGGCAAAATGAAACAATCACTTGCAAATTAAGTTAAAATGTTAAATACATGTTCTTTACGGCAGACCTAAACAGCCTTTGTTTTTGGTCTACAGTGAGATAACATCCGTCACATGACCTACTTATCTGATAACGCCACTGGTTACTGAGTGATGTAACGTCTTTCTCACAGGCACATGAATCAAGATGTTCCAGGAATATCACTTCAGTTTTCACGAGTCTCTGGTTTACTTCTGGATTATATCTTTCCGATGTTCATGTTTGTGTGTGTGAAAGAGAGACGGAGAGGGAGCGGTAGGAGAGGGAGAGGGAGAGGGAGAGGGAGAGGGAGAGGGAGAGGGAGGGGGAAAGAGAAAGGGAAGGGGAGATGGCGAGGCAGAGGGAGAAGGAGAAGAAGATGAAGTAGAAGAGAGAGAGAGGGGGGGGGGACAGACAGAGAGATAAAGAGAAGGGTGGCGGGGAGGAGATATATCTCATTTTATTTTATTTATTTTTTTCTGTTTCTTTAAGTGAAAATGGAAGACAAGAGTTCCAATTCGTCTTCACAGTAGATCTGCGGACACATGTAACCAGCCTCGCAAAAACTTATCGCGGTGTTTCTCAGGTCATCTTGACTTTAAATACCTTTTATCCTATTTCTGCCATTTTTTTTATTCATCAAACCTTAGCCGTTCCTGTTTATTCAATCTATCTTTGCCTATTTCCCTCTTCATTCAACATTATCAATATCTCTGTCTTCCTCATCAATCATTTTCTTTTCAGTCACTAAGTCACGCTAATGAACAGATAGAAACAGCAAAAACAAACGTATTTCTTTGCTGATTACATACACATCACGTCTCAAATAACCCACGTTAACGGATAGTGTGACAGCCTGTTGATTTTTTTATTCTCTCTCTCTCTCTCTCTCTCTCTCTCTCTCTCTCTCTCTCTCTCTCTCTCTCTCTCTCTCTCTCTCTCTCTCTCTCTCTCTCTCTCTCCCCCCTCTCCTTCAGACAGGAATTCTGGTCATATTCGTTAGGTCGCTATAGCAAACGAAAATTAATATGCCGTTTTAGTGTGGTTTATTTTGTCCATTATTATTCTGTTGCTGTTGTTGTTGTTGCTATTGTTGCTGGTGGCAGAATGGTGGCGATGTAGTGATGATGAGGATGATGATAATGATAATTATAATGCTTATGGTGATGAAGTATAACAACGTTACTATTTGGTTTATGATAATACTAATGCTACCAGGATACTGCGAATACCATCATCAGTAAGTAAAACTAGTAACAAAGATATAACGTTGGTAATGAAAATTATCATTATAGTAGTTAATATTACAATGATAACGGCAAACGGTAACTGCCAATTAATGATAATAGCAGGGATACAATTTCCTTTACCATTGCTAGTTTTAGAGCTAATAATGACGGCTTTTATGATTATAATACTGCTGATGGTAGTTACATCGATGATTATGATGATGATAATGACAGTTATGTTGATACTGATAGTGATGATAGTGAAACCAAAGTGATAAAACCGTTAATGATAATGAAACATTGGTATAGAATGAAATATATTCCGCAATCGTAGTGAAAATAATGATAGTATTGTCGCTAATGATAAATGACAGAATGACAGTAATTATTATTTTTATTTGTCATTGTTATCGTTACTAATAACACGAAGATTTCAGTGTAGTAATTCAAATTTCGATGATAATGATAACGATATGCCTTTCACAGATATAGAGAATATTGATTGGAGTAATTGACTATAATTGCAATAATGATAACGATTATGATTATTTCAGTGCCAATAAAAACTGCATAATGGATCAAATTTCTGATAATGATATTAATAATACGATAAATAAAGGGAAAAAAATAATATATAAAAGACACTGAATAACAAAAGTTGCTTCATTAATTTAGCCTGTAATTTATTGCCTATATAATTATCATTACCACTAAACTTTCACCACCACAACGGTATCAAAATCCTTTTGTGTGTGTGTGTGTTTGTACCAGCCCTACATCCTCTCTTCTCTCTTTTTTCTCTCCATTACTTAAATTTCTTTTCTCATCATAGGCGAATCATAATCACCATTATCGCCATCAACAGCAACACTACATTTGCCGCAGCCTTCAAGCCACCTTCTTAGTTTACTCTATAAATTCCCCAGATTTCTCCTGATGGCACAAACCACCTCATACTTGTCAACACCTGACAGGTATAAGAACGATTATGCCCCTATAGAATGCCGTATAGCCGTTGAGGTGCATACAAATACGGGGAAATCAACGTGTTTAGCCCCTGTACACTCCTCTCACCCCCCAACCCTGCACCTCCTTCCCCTCCCCTACCCTCTGCCTTCCTCTCTCTTCCCCTCCCCCTACCCTGTACCTTCTCCCTCTCATCCACTCTCTCCCTCCCTCCCTCCAACCTTCTACCTCCTTTTGCCCCTCCCTCACCCTCCTTCCCTCCCCCAGCCTCCTCCCTCTCCAACTCCCCCATTTTCCCTCCCCCCCCCATCTCCCCCGCAACCTACACAACATCCATACAATGATTGCCATGTCTACAAAGTGAAATCGCGAGAAAGGGAATTGCGAAACCTTAAAGAGAGGAGAAAAGTGGCTCAAAGGGGGGGGGGAGGGGGGAACCAGGGGAATTATTAGATGTATGGAGAGATAGCCGAATCGAGTAGGCCGGCGAGCCACGTCGTGTTGGCCCCATAATCTGTTGTACTGTCATTAAGGCAATCGTCTAAGGAATGTAGGGGTGTTTGCAGGCCCATAGAAGAGTAGAAAAACCTGTAAGGCCTTTCGTCTCTATCAACTAATTGGCAGTTAGACAGACAGCGATTAGAGAAGGAGGCCGAGGGACGCTGCATTTCACTCTCGAGCCAAAAATGCATCGCCAACGACGTGAGCACAGTGGTCTGCCGCGTCCGTTCCACTGTAGGCGTAGATATCATAATTATTATTTTTGTAGTTGTTTTGTTGTTGTTATTATTATTATTTTTTATTATTATTATTGTTGTTACTATTATTATTATTATTATTATAAGTAGTAGTAGTAGTATAATAATAGTAGTAGTAGTAGTAGTAGTACTATTAATACTATTGTTATTATCGTTATTGTTATTATTATTATTATTATTATTATTATTATTATTATTATTATCATTTTATTATTATTATTATTATTACTATTTTATTATTATTATTATTAATTTTATCATCATCATCATCACGATGGTTATCATCATCATCATCATCATCATCACCATCAATCATCATCATCATCGTCATCGTCATCGTCATCGTCATCGTCATCGTCATCATCACCATCATCATCATCATCATCGATAATAATGAAAATGATACTAATTATATTACTATTATTATTATTATTATTATTATGATTATTATCATTATCATTATTATTATTATTATCATATTATTATCATTTTGTTATTGTTATTGTTTTTATCATTATCATTATCATTGTTATTATCACTATTATGATCATTATTTTTTTAAAATTATTTTTGCTGTTGTTATTATTATTATTATTATCATTTTTGTTGTTATTGTTTTTGCTGTTTTGTTGCCATTATTATTATTATCGTCGTCATTATTATTATTATCATTATTTTTATTGTTTTTACTATTATTATTATTATTATTATTATTATTATTATTATTATTATTATTATTATTCATCATCATTATTATTATTATCATTATTATTATTATTATTATTATATATATGATGATGATGATGATGCTACTACTACTATTATATTTATTATTATTATTACCATAATATGGTGAAACACCCATATTGCACAAACGATCTGTTAAGGTTTTGTTATTATTATCATCATCATTATTATTATTATTGTCATTATAATAATAATAATGATAATAATAATAATAATAATAATTATAATATTATTATTATTATTATATCAATGTAAGCCCATGAACCTCATATCAAACCACGAAAAAAGACCTTAAAATCTTACTGTTGACATGAAGATGAAACATTATTGGTGATGTCAGACGGATGATGCCAGTCACGCATAAATACGCACACACGCACGTACTCACACACACACACACACACACACACACACACACACACACACACACACACACACACACACACACACACACACACACACACACACACACACACACACACACACCTCATATTATATATATATATATATATATATATATATATATATATATATATATGTATATATGCATATTTAAGTATGTACATATATATATATATATATATATATATATATATATATATACTATATCATATAATATATACATATATTATAGTATGATATTATTAGAAAATGTTACCTAATGGTACCCGGCACTCTCGTGGGAAGGAATGGGGACCGTACGTTCTACTCCAATATCATCACATGAAGTACAATTAAGTTCATGCTGTGACACGCGGCTTTAGCTGACCTCCGTAAAAATGGTATATATTGTATTATATGTTTGTATATATTATGTGTGTGTGTTATGTATATTATTGTATGTATATTTTATATATATATTATGTGTGTGTGTGTGTGTGTGTGTGTGTGTGTGTGTGTGTGTGTGTGTGTGTGTGTGTGTGTGTGTGTGGTGTGTGTGTGTGTGTGTATACATATATATATATATATATACATATACATATATTAATATATATACATATATTTATATATATATATATATATATATATATATATATATATATATATATATATATATATACCTACATACATACATAATATATTAATTTGTCAGTGATTTTAAATCTTTTTTGTGAAAATTTATTGGCACACTAGATGATTTGCTTATGTTGTCCCCATGGTGGTCTGTGTTAAGTGAGGATGTATAACAGTTTTCCAGATTACTTCTTACGGCTGGCAGTGGTACCCTTATCCAATCAGCATCTAGGGCTAGCAGTGACGTCATCACCTCCCCAGCCTGGCTGTGAGCTCTGTTCTTTAACGTTAAGAGTTGGATTGGCGTTGCTGAAGAGGGCCCTAAATTTGCAGAAAATGAGTTTCGAAATCC
>NC_051396.1:18210300-18212800 GCF_015228065.2 Penaeus monodon | reverse complement strand
TCTATCCCCCTTTTTATATATCAAAATAATTGTTGCATTTTTTCAGGCTTTCATTATTTTTTCATTGAGAAGGTATTTGTTAAAAAGATAGGCTAGTTTCACTGTTGCAACTTCTCCTGCATCTATTATAAGGTCTACACTAATTCCGTCGTCACCTGGCGTTTTCCCTCTCTTCATGCCTTTAAGCGCTCTTTTTATTTCTTCTGTTGTGATGTTAGTTTTACGTCTCTAACTGCCGCGTTCGCTTCTATCCGTGGCTGTTCATTTGAGTTATATAGATCCCTGTAAAAGTCTTCCACTACTCTCATGATTTCATTCTTATTGTATGTCACTTCTCCGTCTGGTTTCTTTATTGCATTTGATTCCTCACTATTCCGAGTCTCCTTTTAGCTGTTTTCATGCTGGCACCTGAGATCACTGATTTATTTATTATTTGAGTATTGATTTCCGTACATCTTCTCTCTTCTTTTTATTTATGAATCTTTGTTAGTTTAGCTAATTCTATCTTGTCCCTGTTTGACGAGACTTCCATGACCCTACGTTTTTGCTTCAGCTGTTTAATTTCTACCGAGAGCTTGCTGGAGCTTTCTTACCGCCTATTTGAAGTGCAGCTTCCTTTATTAGGTCGTTGATCTGTTTTTTGATTTGGTTAATGCTGAGATCTTCGTCGCTGAGAAGTGAATATCTGTTTTGGATGTTAAGGTTTAATATCTGACTGCGGTTTTCGCATGGCGTTGTTCCTTTCCCTTCTGAGGTATAATTTAATTTGGCCTCTGACCATCCTGTGGTCGCAGCCAACATTTACATTATACTTATATATATTTTTTTTTTTACTATATGACACCTATTTGAAATTATGGAGCAAATTTCGTTTTTATGTCAGATGGCGACTTCCATGTCCATTCCGCTCTAGTCTTTTTTTCGAAGAATGTGTTCATAATATTGAGTGATCGAGTCTATTCCGTGATATCCCACTATAGTTTCCCCTGTCTTTTACCTATTTCGGCTTTAAAATCTCCCATAATTATTGTGAAAAGGTTTTTACTCTCTCGCCGGTTAAATGAACATCTTCATAGAGGCTCTATATTTCTTTATCACTGTGGCTGCAGGTTGGAGCATAGACTTGAAGCAATCTTTAAGATGTACTATTGTTTAGTTTTATTGTTTCTGGAGCCACTATTTTGCTTATGCTATAGAATTCTAAGATATTCTTTTCTAAACGTTTGTGAGCTGAAAAACCTACCCCTAATTCCTGCTTGCTACCCTAGGGTTTACCTTGCCAGTAGAGCACGTGTCCATCATTTAGTATCTTCTGTTTTTCGCTTAGTTTTTTTTAAATCCTACAATATCCCATTTAATGAAAGAGATTTCCACAAGCAATGCTAGTAAGTCGGATTCAGTTCTCATTGTCCTTATATTATATGTGCAAAGGTCCATCAACGTGGGACGGACCTTTTATTTAACCAGAGATTTTTAGCACCCTTTGCCCCGGAGCGATCCTGATCGCGGCCGTAACCAGGGGCTCCTTCGCCTCCGGGGAATGAGTGCCCATTGCTTTGTTTGTGCAGTCATGTCTTTTGATTGAGAGGTAGACAGCCGAGTTACCCCCCCCCCCCACCTACTAGCTTAGGTGTATCTTGGTGGGCGGGGAGTAGTTTAGCCGGGATGCCACTGATAAGCCCTATCCAGCAGGGTTGACCCTGTCTAGTGTGGACTTATGAGCAGCAATGCACGGACTTGCTCACTGCACCAAGGTATACTCCCGTGAGCAATTGCTTGAGTATCAGAAGTGCATATATGTGTGATTATATTTTATGCACTGATTTCATTTACGCGTATGTACATCTAGTGCAGCCATAGTTGCTTACCAGTAAATGCTCAAAGTACTACACACATGTCCATTTTCGTGCACATGCACATGCAAGCATACACCTTTACATATGCTCTTATGCATATGGTATGCATACATACTCCTACATTATACACAACTACACACATGCATATGCATACACATATAGACATATGCGTACATCATATGTGCATACGCACCCACATATTTGCGAACACACAAATGCGCACCTATCAGTGGTCTTCACGCCTCCGGATGACATCTTCTTCTTTTAACGGAGTCATGTCTTTTGATTGCCGCGTGGCACAGCCAGATACTTACATTGTTAGGTTCATGTTGGTGCTCTGGAGTGAGTACGTTGGTAGGGGTCCCGATACCTTTCCACGGATTGAGTGCCGGTGGTACTTATTAGGTAATCATTCTGCTCTACATTATACTCGTGGCTTTGGGACAAACACTTGACTGGGCTGGTTTTGCACCCAGTGGCTAGGTAGGCAATCAAGGTGAAAGTTCCTTGCCCAAAGTGAAACAACACGCGTGCGGTCGGTGACTCACAACCCTTACATTCAGATTGCGTCGTGACAGTCTTGAGTCGACACACTCTAACCATTCGGCCACCGCCATGATTTCTAGTAATTTTAGAGCGGTGGT
>NC_051396.1:18192800-18195300 GCF_015228065.2 Penaeus monodon | reverse complement strand
CATTATCATTAACATTATCATTGTCATTATTATTATTATCATTATTATTGTTACTGTTATTATTATTATTACTATTATTATTAATATAATAATAATAATTATTATTATTAACTACTATTGTTGTTAATCTCATTCCTATTATTGTTAGTTATTATCAAGGTTGCTCATATTATTATCATTATCACTACCTTAAACATATCAACTTTTTCTCCATATTTTTTACGAACTTTGGAGACAATTATATTAATCATACACCACTATATGACATAATGAGCAAATTATGTAAATGCCTAACTCTGACAGGACTTTAATTTTCCATACAGTAGAAGTCGGCTTAATAAATTGCTCTGAATAACGTACGTTTTATGATATATCAGTACGTTACCTGTCGGTTACATTCGCAGTTCTAAGTTAGTGTAAGTGTAAGTTCTAAGTTAGTGTAAGCGTAATTTCTAAGTCAATGTAAGTTCTAAGTTAGTGTAAGTGTAAGTTCTAAGTTAGTGTAAGTGTAATTTCTAAGTCAGTGTAAGTTCTAAGTTAGCTTATTATCCCTCTTTTGCATTTTACCCTGAAACACGAAGTACCAAGTAGGCGTGCGAGCAAAGATTACCCTATGCTATACCGTTTTTTTTTTCTCGTTTCTTTTATTCCTAATACTATGTAGTCTAATTCAGAATTCTTGGGCTCTGCTTTATTTTTTTCTCTCTCTCTTTTTAGGGAGTTATTGGAACAGGTGCTTCGCTCTTAAATTCAACAAGAATGGGTTTTGCTGCATTGAAAAAGAAAAATCTTTCATGCTTTCATTTTTTTTTTTATCTATACGCACCGTCAAACAGCTTTTATAAAGTGCTTTAAACGTCATCTGGGTGGAAATTCTCTTCTTGAAGGACGTAATCATAAGAGAATAGTCTCTATGGGGGTAACTATTACCTCTGACTAGACTGGTTTTTTTCTAGTCTTTATTACTCAGCTTGCGGGTTTTATGTTCGAAGTTCTTGCGGAGAGATTCGTTCAGATGGCATCTATAGGAGAGGGAGAGGGAGAGGGAGAGAGAAAGAGAGATGGAGAGAAGGAGGAGAGGGGGAGGAAGAGGAAAGGGAAGAGGGAGAGGGAGAGACAGAAGAAGGAAAAGAAGGAGCAAAAGGAGAAGAAATAGGAAAAGAAGAAGGAGCGAACGAGAGAGAGAGAGAGAGAGAGAGAGAGTAAGAGAGAGAGAGAGGAAAGAGAGATAAGAGAGAGTAAAGCAAATGTGCGCGAAAGGGTAAGGAAAGATATAAGGAAGACAAAGAGAGGAGAGCAAATGCGCGCGAAAGAGGGAAAGAGAGAAGAGAATAGAGAGAGAAGAGAAGAGAGCGCAATTGAGCGAGCGAGCGAGAGAGCGAGAGAGAGAGAGAGAGAGAGAGAGAGAGAGAGAGAGAGAGAGAGAGAGAAGAAAGAAGAGAGAGAGAGAGAGAGAATCCTAACCTCGCAAATCCTCCCTCGGTCGTGTAATAACGAAGAGGAAAACATTCGCCACCAGATTTTCACGACTCCACTTTCGCAAACGGACGTCACACGGGCGGCGCTTCTGCGATGGCCGACGTAGGATTCCGAATAATTTATCATTATTTATCTTATCATTATTACTATCTAGATTAAATGATGGTGAAAAAAAAAATGGGGGGAAAAAATTAACATAAAAGGAGCCTCATTTTGGAGTTTATGGTGATTAGTCCCATCGCCTTCCCTGCTGAATTGCTTGATGATACACAGTGATTTCTGTTTAGTTTTAAGCTCATTAATAAATACAAAAGTTCTGCATGATATCAAGTTCCGTGTTCTTGCAAGACTCAGATATGAAAATCATTCAGATGTCATTCATTTATAAAAAAAAAAAAAAAAAAAAACGTATATTTTTACATCTGTTGCAGACTTATCAATGATGCACAGAAAAGGAGACCAGTTATTAGGCGTCTGAATTCTTTAATCAATTTCCGTCGCAATGAAAACTTGCACTAAAGAGCTACTTATCATTATTCATTATAACGCACGAAGAAAAAGGCGTAAATCAAGAGATGAAGAGAAACAACAGTCGATTTTGACTTTACATCTTCATTACCTCACAAGATGACAAAAAAACAACACAACATTACAGTAATTACATTTCTTGTTCTTAGAGAGGCTTCGTTCATTTATATAAATTTTATATAAAGATGCAAAATTCGCATTTCGAAGCGTGATGTCAGTTCTTTGGTTAAGGTTTCAATCAGCGTCACTCTGACGTCACTTTCTGTCGTCAATTCGCTTCTGCGTTTATTCTTCGGGTGGCGGAGGAGAATCTTAATGCACGATGAATGGCAGAAACGGACGGGCGAGTAACTTAGGTAGAAGTTGCCATTAGAAAAAAAAAAATATATAACGGACGGGGAAGTAACTTAGGGGAAGATGTCGTTAGGAAAAGTAATATAACGGACGGGAAAGTAACTTGGGGAAACTCATTAAAGAAAAAATTAACGTTAGG
>NC_051396.1:18184794-18187294 GCF_015228065.2 Penaeus monodon | reverse complement strand
ATGGCAAGGGCTTGAATGTTGTCCTGTCTGCCCTCTGGTAGACTGTGACCATTTCCCCGGACCGCTGAGGGGTGTGGCCCATCCCTCTCAGGAATGGGAAAGGGATTGATGGACTGAAAGCATAAACCGGGGCATTATACTCACTCACATCCTTCTGAGACATAGCAGAGGCACCAGAGGCTGGAGCAATCTGGATTCATTCTTGGTAAATTCACAATAGACCGTATCTAGGCGCTTTGAGTCACTGTAGAGCGCTGACATGAGTTCAGGTGTGGGCTTTTTGCAGCTCACATCGACCTCAAGAAGGCATTTGATATGGTGCATCGCGAATCACACTGGAATATCCTAAGATTAAGAGAAATTCCAACAAGGATTATTGGATTAATAGCAAGCCTGTATACTGGTACTGAAGTTACTGTAAAGTGTGATGGGGGCCTGTCAAGCTTTTTCCTGTTAGTTTAGGATTGAAGCAAGGCTGTGTTCTTGCACCAATATTTTCCAATAATTGCTACTGTCTATTCTTTCTGAGTCTCTGGAAACTCTAATGGCGACTCTTGTTGGATTTAGCAATGAAGCAAAGCCCTTGGGTCTAAAGGACTCATGAACCAAGACCAAGATCCAGGACTTTGGGGGCCTGCTAAGAGATCCTGTTCAGTCAGTACATGCTTACGATAAGAACATCGAGGTCACAGAGTGCTCTATATACCTCGGTAGTGCAGTTCATGACTCCAGGAAGTCATAGATGGATTGGGCCCGGCAGCAGGGGTCGTGAAATCTCTCGACAAGAGTATTTGGAGATGCCGGTACCCGTGCAGAAGGACCAATCTATGTGTCTTCAAGGCCCTGATGCTGCCAGTTTAACTATATGGTAGTGAAACCTGGGCGCTATCTTGTGGTTTGGGAAACCCCAAAGTGATGCTTTTTTGTAACAGGTCCTTCTCTTTGACTCCCCCTTCTTCCCCTCTCTCGTCTCTTCCCCTCCTCTCCTCTCTCTCTCTTCTCTCTCCTTTCCTCCCTTTTCTCTCTCTCTCTCTCTCTCCTCTCTCTCTCTCTCTTTTCATTTTTTTCTCTGTTACTCTCCTCCCCCCCTCTCTCTCTGGATCTTGGGGTACAGTTAGTGTGATCATATGTCCAACCAATGGTTGCACTGTTAGACTGGTGCAGGACCTCTTATTTGCACAATCCTCGATCGCCAACCCAGGCTGCTCGAGACAACCATAGGAGGCCTGTGGGACGACCTAGGAAGTCGTGGCTTGAGCAGATCGATCAAACCTGTCGTGAAGAGCTAGAGATGGGCTGGGCCCCTGCCTGGCAACTCACCATGAAGGACCCTCGTAGGTGGAAATGAAGGGTGGATGCAGCTATGCGCCCCCGCCGGCGTTAGCTCCCCATATATATATATATATATATATATATATATATATATATATATATATATATATATATATATGCTACAAGCTAGTGGACTTTTTTGTATAGGGTGGAATCCCATAGCCTTCGACCATACAAGGACTAATTGTTTTTTTAGTATGAACTCCCATAGCTTTTGACTATACAGGGACCGTTAATTAAAATAGGCCGCGGTGGCCGAGTGGTTAGAGCGTCGAACTCAAGACTGTCACGACGGCAATCTGAGTCCGAAGGTTCGAATCACCGGCCGGCGCGTTGTTCCCTTGGGCAAGGAACTTCACCTCGATTGCCTGCCTAGCCGCTGGGTGGGCAAGCCAGTCCAAGTCAGTGCTGAGTAAGTAGAGATGGTGACTCGATAAAAACACCGGGCGGAAGGCAACGGCAAACCACCGCTCTAAATTGTCAAGAAAATCATGGAAATCCATGATCGCCAACGTCCCTGTAGGACAGGGCACTTGGGAAAAAAAAAGAGAGAAAAAAAAAAAAAAAAAAAAAAAAAAAAAAAAAAAAAAAAAAAAATATATATATATATATATATATATATATATATATATATATATATATATATATATATATATATTATATATTTTCCTTTTTTCTGTCTTGCCCCCCCGCCCTCTCTGCTGTGCGGAACAGTGGTAGCGATCTCGTCTAGCAACCTTGCTAACCTGCGTTCAAATCCCACGCCGCCGGTGGATGGAACCGCGGCCATTCCTTGCACAGGGGGTAATTTAGAAGCAAGCAGACACCCTGTCACACCAAACATAAGAATAACCATCGTAACGAATGGAATTAGTTGGGTTATTTATAAATATATATTCATTTATATAATCTCTCTCGTTCTCTCTCTCTCTCTCTCTCTCTCTCTCTCTCTCTCTCTCTCTCTCTCTCTCTCTCTCTCTCTCTCTCTCTCTCTCTCTCTCTCTCTCTCTCTCTCTCATTCACTATATATATATCTGCCTGCCACTCTCCCGTGGGTCTCATATAAATTCTTTATTATGCCAGTAATGTTCCTTCACCTGTTTCCAATTTGCTGTATCAGTATCAGTCTGCTAGTTTTTAATCTGCAACTTTTTTATCTATTTATTAT
>NC_051396.1:18149794-18159794 GCF_015228065.2 Penaeus monodon | reverse complement strand
ATCTTATATACACGTGCTTGTATTTTTAATGCCTTTAGAACTGTCCCAGTTAGATAGATTTAGCTCATCTCATAGAATTCAAAAGATATACCAAGACGAAACCATTTTGACAAAGTTCACAACAGAATGGAAGACCGCAAACAAAATTATAGTAAAAGTTTGCAACAGTCAAGAGCTGCAGATGCTTGCAGTCTTGGGGTCTGAAAGCACCATCACATTTAAGACGTAATAGGAGAACTCCCATCAAAATAATTAGAAAAGTACTTGGGCGCATACACTCCCTATTTATCAAGCACACATGTAACGACCTCCCCCACCCCACAAAAATATAAGCAAAGTGCAACGAATATAAGAAAAAGGAAAACGATGATGAAGAAAAGAGACTTGGATTGATCAGGTACAGTCCTGCAGTAGAGATATGCGTCCTGCATGACAACTAAAATCACTTAAAATGCAGAAACGGTGCTTGTAGCTCCAAAGACCAGAGGTAAAGCAAACTGTATATCTCACGAGAAAAGGTGAACATTTATCTTAAGAAACTGTATTCATTATCAGATGATTATAATCAAGGCACACTTCTGACAGGAAGGTAAGAACTAATATATACTTTCTAATATAATAGAATAAATAATATATATATATATATATATATATATATATATATATATATATATATATAAAATGATAGTAAAAAATACAGTGTAATACTTGCATGCGAGTGTTTCTGTGTGTGTGTGTTACCAATGCAACGAATACTATTGCTGTTTTATTCTACCCAATACAATATCTTGCCGTAATTACGCTTGATATCTTCACCACTATGTAGGCTGAGGTGCAATAACCAGGAAGTATTGGTAGGCCAATGGACGCGTGTGTGTAAGCTGTATTCGCCATATATTGATACACCGAATATCGCAAATCACGAGCCTGATTCTACGAAAACATACCTAAAATAGCTAAGTCATGACGGTATCTGTTTAATATCGTTAATCTATGAATTTCAATTACTCGTATATTTAAAAACACTGATTTCTTTTTTACCATATATATTCATACACACACATTTATATGTATGTGTATTCGCGCGTGTATGTATATATATATATATATATATATATATATATATATATATATATATATATATATATATATATATATATATATATATGGGGGGTTCCACTCGGCTTTTATTTTCTCCTGACAAACCGAATGTCACGACGGCAATCTGAGTTCGAGGGTTCGAGTCACCGACCGCCGCGTTGTTTCCCTTAGGCAAGGAACTTCACCTCGATTGCCTACCTAGCCACTGGGGGACCAAGTCAGCCCAAGTCAGTGCCGGGTAAATAGAGATGGTGACTCGATAAAAACACCGGGCGGAAGGCAATGGCAAACCACCGCTCTAAATTGCCAAGAAAAATCATGGAAGCACATGATCGTCAAGGCTGCGGTGGTCGAATGGTTAGAGCGTCGGACTCAAGACTGTCACGACGGCAATCTGAGTTCGAGGGTTCGAGTCACCGACCGCCACGTTGTTTCCCTTGGGCAAGGAACTTCACCTCGATTGCCTGCCTAGCCACTGGGTGGCCAAGCCAGCTCAAGTCAGTGCTGGTCCCAAGCCGGATAAAATAAGAGAGAATGTTACCTAAAAAGGTAACACCGGCACTCTCCGTGGAAAGGAACTGGGGACCCTACCACGTACTCACTCCAAGAGCATCACAACGTGAAAACTGCAAATTGAGTATCATGCTGTGACCACGGCGGCTCAGACATGAACCTACCGTTAAATGATGATGATATATATATATATATATATATATATATATATATATATATATATTTCACCCTTATACATATATATCTTCTTCTTTTAACGGTAGGTTCATGTCTGAGCCGCCGTGGTCACAGCATGATACTTAATTTTAGTTTTCATGTTGTGATGCTCTTGGAGTGAGTACGTGGTAGGGTCCCCAGTTCCTTTCCACGGAGAGTGCCGGTGTTACCTTTTTAGGTAACATTCTCTCTTTTTTTTTTTTTTTTTTTTTTTTTTTTTTTTAGGTAATTATTCTCTCTATTTATCCGGGCTTTGGGACCAGCAATGACTTAAGCTGGCTCGGCCACCCAGTGGCTAGGTAGGCAATCGAGGTGAAGTTCCTTGCCCAAGGGAACAACGCGCCGGCCGGTGACTCGAACCCTCGAACTCAGACTGCCGTCGAGAGTCTTGAGTCCGACGCTCTAACCTTTCGGCCACCGCGGCCTTGACGATCATGGGCTTCCATGATTTTCTTAGCAATTTAGAGCGGTGGTTTGCCATTGCCTTCCGCCCGGTGTTTTTTTTTTTTTTTTTTTCCGAGTCACCATCTCTATTCACCCAGCATTGACTTGGGTTGGCTTGGCCACCCAGTGGCTAGGTAGGCAATCGAGGTGAAGTTCCTTGTCCAAGGCAACAACGCGCCGGCCGGTGACTCGAACCCTCGAACTCAGATTGCTGTCGTGACAGTCTTGAGTCCGACGCTTTAACCATTCGGCCACCGCGGCCCCATACATATATATATGTATACATATATATACGTAGATATATATATATATATATATATATATATATATATATATATGTGTGTGTGTGTGTG
This sequence comes from Penaeus monodon, assembly GCF_015228065.2. Classification (NCBI taxonomy): domain Eukaryota; kingdom Metazoa; phylum Arthropoda; class Malacostraca; order Decapoda; family Penaeidae; genus Penaeus; species Penaeus monodon. The sequence goes on along the minus strand of NC_051396.1, from coordinate 18,157,167 downwards.
TGTGTGTGTGTGTGTGTGTGTGTGTGTGTGTGTTGGTTTGTTTGTTCAACAGCCATTTATTCCACTGCAGGATCTAGGTCTTTCTCAATTTATTACTGAGAGGGCATTTGGCAGGTCCACCCTTCCTAATCAACCGCGTTTCAGCGAGCTGCCACCTATCCCACGGCGGCGACATCCCCTACGACACCTGCGTTTGACTCATCAAGGCGATATGTCGTTTTCTCTCCGTGAGATCAAGCTCGAGCTAATCGTCGGAGCGCAGGCATTTTTTACAACTGCCGTGGCGTGTGCGTTCGCCCCGACCACTGCGACTACGAAGGTCGGAGTCCAGTGCTTTATCCACTGGACCTTGCTTACTTTTTTTTTTTTTTTAGTGTTATATTTTTTTTTTAATTATATATTATTATATTATTATATATATATTTTTATATATGTGTGTGTGTGTGTGGGGGTTTTGTTTTGTGAAACACACAATAAACCTTCTCTCTCTCTCCCCTCTCCATATATTTTAAATATATATATTTTAGATTATATTTTATTATAATATTTATACATATACATATATATTTTAATAATATATAAAATATATATTATATATTATAAAAATGAAATATGTATTTTTATATTTATATTTTTTTAAACCAACTCTAAAAGGCCCTGAGTAAAACCTTTTTCCAATGTCTTTAAATAGCGAAAACTTTTCGTTTCGACCCATCGATAAAGAGAAAACGGTATATGAAAACGCTTTTTTCGCATGCCATAAACCGACAAAAATCCCCCTCATGACGTCATAACGCATGTGACCAATCAGCGACAGAGAAGGTATCCATCAATGACGCAATAACTCAAATCACCAATCGCAGAGTGTCGGCCGATTTAAATAAAATGGCATTTCCAAGCATAAATCGCATCAGGGGCCGCTGCCCCCTTTCAATATATGCAAAAATTTTTTTTGGGAAATAGGGTTCAAAAATTTACTCCCCTCCAAAAAACGAAAAAAAAAAAAGTTTTAATCCCTTTTTTGAGCAAAGTGAATCCTGACGATCGCCTTCCTTCCGCACGACTTCAAAAGGAATGCAGAACACGACCAACATTTTAACGCATCGACTGTCTTTTTGTGCCGTCAAGTGTATCTATAAATAGACTTAATGATCTACATGAAGGATTCCATCCTCTTTTTGTGCTGTGTCTCGAGAAGTTAGTGAATTGGTGCGAAAAGGGAAGTGCCGTTCATAAACTTTATACGGGTCGGTGTATGGACGTTACGAGTGAAGTGAAGAAATTGTAATTTGTAGCTTCTCTCTCTTCATTTCTCATTCTCTCCCTCTGACCTCAATCCGCCCTTCCTCTCTCTCCCCCGTCTTTTTCTCTCTCCCCTCCCTTTTCCTCTTCTCTCCCCCTCTTTTTCCCCTCTCTTCCTCTCTCTATATATAATATATATATAATTATTATATTATATAATATAGATAATTTTTTTATATTTAAAATATAATTCTCTCTCTCCTCTCTCTCTCTCTCTTTTTAAAATCCCCCTTTTTCCCCCCCCCCTTTCTAACTCTTTTCTTTCTCTCTCTCCCCCTTTTTTTCTCTCTCTTTCTTTTTCTTCTCTCCCCTCTCCTCTCTCTCTCTCTCTCTCTCCCCTTTTCTCCTCCTCTCTTTTCTCTTCCTCCCTTTTTCTCTCCCCTCTTTCTTTTCTTTTTTCCTCCCCTCAAAACTCTTCTTCTCTCTCTCTTTTTCCCTCTCCCCTCTCTCTCTTCCTCCTCTTCTCTCTCCCCTCTCCCCTTCTCTCTCTCTCTTCTCTCCCTCCTCTCCCCCTCTCTCTTTTCTCTCTCTCTAACTCTCTCTCTCTCCCCTTCAAACTCTCTCTCTCTCTCTTTCTTTCCTCTCTTTCTCTCCCCTCCCCTCTTTCTCTCTCCCCCTTTTTTCCTCTCTCTCTTTTCTCTCTCTAACTCTCCCCTTTTAACTCTCCCCTCTCTAGCTCTCTCTCTCTTTCCTTTTCCTCCTCCTCTCTCTCCCCTTCTCTCTCTCTTCTCTCTCTCTCACTCTTTTCCTTTTTCCCCCTTTTTTCTCTCTTTTTTCTCTCTTTTTCTCTCTCTCTCTTTCTCTTTTCATCTCTCCCCTCTCCCCTCTCTCCTCTCTCTCCCCTTTCTCCCCTCTCTCTCTCTTTTCCCCCTTTTTATATATTTTAAATTTTAAATTAGATATATATATAAAAATCCTCTCTCTCCCTCTCTAAATTCCTCTCTCTCCTCTCCTTTCTCTCTCCCTCTCTTTTCTCTCTCCCTCTCTCCTTCTCCTCTCTCTCCTCTCTCTCTCTCTCTCCCTCCTCTCCCCTCTCTCTCCCCTTTTTCTCTTTTTTTTCTCTCTCTTTCCTCTCTTTTCCCCTCTTTTCTCCTCTTTCTCTTTTCTCCCTTCTTTCTCTCTCTTTCTCCTCTCTCTCTTTTCTCTCTCCTCTCTCCTCTCTCTCTCTCTCTCTTTTTTTTTTTTTTCTCTCCTTTTTTCTCTTTCTTTTTTTTCTCGCGTTTTTCTCCTCTCTCTCAAACTCTCAAACTCTCTCTCCCCTCTCTAACTCTTTTTCCCTTTTCTCTAACTCTCTCTCCTTCCTCTTTTCCCCTCCTCTCTCTCCCTCTCTCTTTCTCTCTCTCTCTCTCCCCTCTCTTTTTATCTCTCTCAAACCCTCTTTTTTCTCTTTTTCTCCCCTCTCTCTTTTCTCCCCTCTCTTTCTCTCCCCTTTTTTTCCTCTCTCCATTTTTTCCCTCTCTCTCTCTCTCCCCTCTCTCTCCCTCTCCCCCTCTCTCCCTCATCTCTCTCCTCTCTCCTCTCCCCTCTCCTAACTCTCTCTTTTTTCCCTCTCTCTTTTTTTTTCCTCTCTAACTTTTTTTTTTCCTCTTTCTCTCTCTCTTTTTTCTCTCTCTTCTCTCTTTTTTCTTTTTCTCTCTCTCTTTCTTTCTCTCTCTCTCCCCTCCCCCCTCTTTTCCCCTCTCTCCCCCTCTCTTCTCTCTCTCTCTCCCCTCTCGCCCCTCTCTCTCTCTTTTTTCTCCCTTTTTCTCTCTCTCTTTTCTCTCTTTTCTTCTTTTCTCTTCCCCTTTTTCTCTCTTTTTTTTTTTTCTCCTCTTTTTTCTCTCTCCCTAACTCTCTCTTCTCTAACTCCTCTCTCTCTCTCTCAAAAAATTCCTCTCTCCTCTCTCTCTTCTCTCTCTCTCTCCCCTCTCCCCCTTTTCTCTCTCCCTCCCCTCTCACCCTCTTTTTCTTCTCTCTCTCCTCTCTCTCTTTTTCCCCTTTTTTTCTCTCTCTCTTTTTTTTTCTCCCCTCTTTTCTCTCTCTCTCCCCTCTTTTTCCCCTCTTTTTATCTCTCTCTCTCCCTCTTTTTCCCTCTTTCTCTCTCTCTCGAATTTCTCCTCAAACTCCCCTCTCTCTAGCTCTCTCTCTCTAGCTCTCCCCCTCTCTTCCCTCCTCTCTCTTCTCTCCTTCTCTCTCTCCTCTCTCTCTTTTTTCTTTCTTCCCCTTCCTTTTCTCTCTCTCTTCCTTCTCTCTCTCTCTCCCCTTCTCTTTTTCCTCTCTGTCTCTTTTTTTTCTCTCTCTCTTTTTTTCTCTCTTTTCTCTCTCCCCCTTTTCCCTCGGCCCTTCTCCCCTCTCTCTCCCTCCCCTCTCTCTCTCCTCTCTCTCCCCCCCCCCCCCTCTCTCTCTCTCCCCTCTCTCTCTCTTTTTCCTCCCCTTTTCTCTCTCTTCTCTCCCCTCTCCCGTTTCCCCTTTTCCTCTCTCTCTCTCTCTCTCTCTCTTTTAATATAAAATATATATATATATATTTATATATATATAATATATATTAATCCTCTCTCTCTCTCTCTTTTCTCTCTCCTTCTTTCCTCTCTCCAAACCTCTCTCCCCCTTTTCTCTCGGCCTTCCCCTCTCTCTCACCCCTTCTCCCTCCCCCCCCATTTTTCCCTCCCCTCTCTCTTAAAATCTCTCCTCCCCCGTCCCCTTTTTAACTCTTTCCCCTCTCTCTTCCTCCCCTCTCCTCTCTTTTCCTCTCTCCTCTCTCTTCATCCCCCTCTCTCTCATCTCTCTCTTTTTAACTCTCTCTTCTCTCCTCCCCCTCTCTCCCCTCCCCTCTCTCCTCTCTCCCCCTCCTCTCTTTCTCCTCCCCTTTTTCCTTTTTTTCCCCCCTTTTTTTTCTTTCTCTCCCTCTTTCTCTCTCTTTGTCTTCTCTCTAACTCTCTCTCTCTCTCTCTCTCTCTTTCCTCTCTCTCCCCTCTCTCTCCTCTCCCCTTCCTCCATCCCCTCTCTCTCCTCTCCCTCTTTTTTTCTCTCCTCTTTTTTCTCTCGTTTTTTTTCTCCTTTTCTCTCTTTTCCTAACCTCTCCCCTCTCTCTTTTCCCCCTCTTCCCCTCTCTCTCTCTTTTTTCTCTTCCTCTCTTTCCTCTCTCTCTCTCTTTTTTCTCTTTTCCTCTTTCTTTTCTTCTCCCTTTTCTCCTCTCTCTCTCTTTTCTCTCTTCTCTCCCCCCTCTCTCTCTCTCTCTCTCCCCTCTCCTAAGCTCTCGCTCTTTTTTTTCCCCCTTTTCTTTTCCCCTTTTCCCCTCCCCCCTCCTCTCCTCTCTCTTTTCTCTCTCTCAAACCCTCTCTCTCTCTAACTCTCTCTCTTTTTTTCTCTTTTAATTTCTTTTTTTTTTCTCTCTTTTTCTCTCTTTTCTCTCTCTTCTCTCTTTCTTTTTCCCCCTTTCTCTCTTCCTCTCTCTTCTCTCTCTTTCCTCTCTCTCTCTCTCTCTCCTCCCCCCTCTCCTCTCCTTTCTCTCCTCTCTCTCTTCTCTCTCTCCTTCCCCTCCTCTCTCTCCTCTTTTTCCCCTCTCAATCTTTTCCCTTCTCCCCCTTTTTTCTCTCTCTCTTTTTAATTCCCCTCATCTCTCTCTTCTCTCCCCCTTTTTCTCTCTCTCTCTCTTTTCTCTCTCTTTTTTTCTTTATCTCTCTAACTCTTTTTTTTTCCTTCTCTTTTTTTCTCTCTCTCCCCTTCTCTCTCTCCCAAACTCTCTTCCTTCCCCTCTCTCTCTCTCTTCTTCTCTCTCTCCCCCCTCCCCCTCTCTCTCTCTCTCTTTTCCTCTCTCCTCTCTTTTTTTTTTTTTGTCCCCCCTTTTTTTTTTTCTCTCTCTTGCCCTTCTCTCTCTCCCCTCCCCTTCCCCTTCTCCCCCCTTTTCTCTCTCTCTCCTCTCTCTCCTCTCTCCCCTCTGCTCCCCCTCTCTCCCTCTTTTTTCTCTCTCTCTAACTCTTTTTTTTCCTCTCTCTCTCTCTCTTTCTCTCTCCTCTCTCCCCTCTCTCTCTTTTCTCTAACTCTAACTCCCCTCCCCTCCCCTTTTCTCTCTCCCTCTCTCCCCACCTCTCTCTCTCTCTCTCCCCTTCTCCTCTCTCTCTCCAAAACTCTCTCTTTTTCCCCCAACTCTCTCTCTCTCTCCCCTCGAGTCCTCTCTCTCCCCTTCTCTTTTTTTTTTTCCCCTCTTTTTTTCTCTCTCTAACCTCTTTTTTTTTTCCTCGTCTTTCTCTCCCCTCTCTCTTCTTTTTTCTCTTTTCTCTCTTTCTCTCTCTCTTTTTCCTCTCTCTTTTTTCCTCTCTCTTTTTCCCCTTTTTCTCTCTCTCTCTAACCCCTCTCTCTCTACTCTCTCTCTCCCTCTCTCCTCTCTTTTTTCTCTTTCCCTCTTTTCTTTTTTTCTCTTTCTCTTTCTCTCTCTCTCAAAACTCCCCTTTTCAAAATCTCTCTCTCTCTTTTCTCTCTTTTTTCCCTTCCCTCTCTCTCTCTCTGTCTCTCTCTCTCTCTCGGACAATCATCACACATAAAACAATAATTATGTGATCCCTTCCCTCTCTGCTTTTAATTATCTGCACCTGTTATCGCAAACTCATTCAAAAAAAATCTACCGACTCATCTCAAAGTTAAAAAGAAGGATCGATGAAGTCCACAGGTGATTCTTCGGCCCCAACCCTAACGCCTACCACAGCAGCGCCACATGAAGGCCCTCGCGCTAATTTCTCTCTGTCCCCCAGGATGCCTAGTCACGGCGGGGTCGCCCGACGGCGCAGACAGCGGGGGGACGCGAGAGCCCCCGGACCCCCCCGCCGCGTCGCCGCCCCCTTCTAGAAACCGGGGGCCGGGGGGGGCCCCCCTTTCCCCGCCCCCCAGCTCAGGGTGGCCCTTTACCCCTTTAAGCTCCGTCGCCCTTTACCATTCCCGTCAAAACCCTTCCAGTAATTTGCACCTGCCCGTTTTAGTTTCGGTACTTTACCGCACTTGTTTAAAGCATGCCTGGGGTGTGTGTCCTTCCTATTTGTCTTCGGGCTATTTTGGGCCCATCTCCTTATATGTGTACATGTATATGTATAAAATATATTATTATATATATATATATATATAATAAAAATATTATATTTAAATTTTTATTTTTATATATATATACCTAAATATATATTTGTGTATGTGTGGGGTGTGTGTTGTGGGGTGGTTGTGTGTGTTGTGTGTGTGTGTTATATATATATATTATATATATATATATAATATATAAAATTTTATATATAAATTTTAAATATATTTTACATAATACACACACTACACATGCCCCACACACACACATACCCATGACACACCACACACACACACACACACACCCACAACACACACACACCAAAACACAAACACCACCCCACAACACACACACACACACACCACACACACAACCCCACCCCAATATATATTAAATAAAAATATATAATTTTATATATATATATATATATATAAATAAAATATAAAATAATTAAAATTTTGTATATGTGTATTTAAATATGTGTTTTGTAATTACATACATATATATATATATTTTATATTAAAATAAAATTATCTGTATATAATATATTATATATATTTATGTTTTATATTATATATATTTTAAAATATATATAATATAATTATATAGACATAAATATATATTTGGGGGTATGTGGGGTGTGTGTGTTGTGTGTGTTTTTTGTGTTTTAAAATATATAATATTCTAATAATATTATATTATATATCTTTTATATAATTAAAATACCTTCCCCTACATAAAATCCCCCAAAACAACACCCCTGCCCCACAAAACACACACAACCCCAAAACACCCACCCAAAACCCCAAAAACACACACACACAACACACACACACACAACACACACACACACACCCCACACACACAACACACACACACACACCAACCCCACACATGCAACACGCCACATGGGGGGGGACACACGCACACATGCACACACGCACACACCAACACACACACACCCCCTTACACACACCCCACCCACAAAAAAACAACACACCCCACACACACATATATATATATTTTATAT
>NC_051396.1:18139794-18144794 GCF_015228065.2 Penaeus monodon | reverse complement strand
TCGTTTAATCCGATGGTGTCAGATTCCGCATGTGCTCCTTCGCGTGGAATTGCTTCGGCAGCGTAAGACGACAGAGCTGCTGAAGAAAATCTTTTGGCGCCATTTTGGAAGAAGAATGGTGTCGCATTACGAACTCATTTTTGTTTTCTCGTATTTTCATTTTATTTAGTTTATTTTCCTCGTTGAATTATATATATCTAAAAAAAACAAAAAAAACAAAATTCGCAGTATTTAAGGACAAAGCGTGTTTACCCGAATGGAGATAGCACCAAGGACGACCTGTTTTACGCTTGGTTTGATATTCATCATTAAACTCGGGTCATGTTTACTATCCGCGGCCATTCAGCTGGGTTGAAAGTCATATTTAAATGCCTCAAGAGTAATTTGTGGATTTCTTAGGCTCAGGACCGAAATGCGCTGCAAATAAATTATAGCGGAAATAGACTTGGATTATTTAAAAAAATAGACCGAGGATCTCGATTTTATAAAACGGGTCTATGGAGATTCTAAGAGTTTTACATGAGCCTAAGTCGTGTCCGTTCAATCCCGTACGCGAAGTTGTGAACTACGTCGGTTATTAAGTCGTATTGCCTTTGCTCCTTTCAGCTCAACTCTTCACAAGTATTAACCATTAACTTGTAAAAAGAAAGAAAAAGAGGTCGTTGCGAAATTATAGATTATATTTATAGACGCTTGTTTACTTATATTTTTCTGAAGAAGCAGCGTACGTGACGAAGTTGGGTTAACTGGTGGTAGCTGAGTCGTATTCGAAGCGTGACTTCGTCTAGACTTGCAATCCTTGCAGTCTACTTTAAAAGAGCGATATTTTTGGATTTTATGCAACTGTAATTTAGAATATGTTTATCTATTTTTATTGATATATATATTTCGTAGTAGAAGGTTTCCTGTTATCGTACTCCGACAATAGATTATTACTTTTTATATAAACGAATAATAGAAATTTTTGAAACTTTGATAAAGTCACTGCTTTTCGCAGCTTAGTTTTCATGAAATTGTTAGCTCTAGTTTTATTTAATTTACTTGCTGATAATTATCACGTTTGAACATTTTAGGTTAAATAATATATAATTCATATAAATTAAGTATCACGTTCTTTTTCGTATTCCGATCAAAAATTATTTTTTTTTAATCGATATAATATTTTTTTACTTTTTTCTATCCATGAACCCAAACCTTCATGTGTAATGAAATATTAAGCCGTTACCCTACACGGGCTCTTCCTGTTAACCTGTCTGTTTGACTTTTTCTCGTTTGATTCTCTTTGTACTCCATATTATTCACTCTTTTATAACTGCTATTCTCTGTCTTTCTTGTTCTGTCTCTCTCTTCTCTCTTTTTCTCTTTCTTCCTAATCACTCTAGCTAATTCTTCCTACACCTCTTCTCTTACCTCTCTTTACTGTTCTCTCTTGCTCTCTCGTTTCTTCATCTCTCTCTCTCTCTCTCTCTCTCTCTCTCTGCTAAAACATGAAAAATATTTAAAATACTTGTGCCAAACAAAAACAAAACAAAAAATCACAGAGATAAACTAAATTCCAGAATGAATTTAACGATTTCTTCGCTAAAACTGGACATATCGCCTACGAACAAACAAACCTTCCATATATCAACAGGTAGGATAAAGCCACTAGCCCATAGTTTCTGACCACAACCTGTAAAAATAGAAACAGTAATCTTAACAATAAAACCCCTGCGTGAAATTAGTGCTGTGGGAGCGGATGGCCTTGTTTTTCGCTTTATTAGAGACAGTCTACCTACAATGGCGTATTATCTAACGGTTATCATTAACACATCGCTAGTCACCGGTGATTTCCCATCGCTTTGGAAACATGACAACATTTTCAAATCTGGAGACACAGACGAAGTCAATAACTATCGCCCTATTACTATATTCTCTATAATGTCTAATGTCCTCGAAAAAAAAATCGTAGCAGACCAATTGATAATATTTCTGGAGACAAATGACCTACTACCCAAAATACAACACGGTTTCAGAAGTAAGCTGTCTACTGAAGCAGCATTATTACAGATTACAAATAAAATTTATGAGAACAGAACAGAACAGTGACAGAAGCCAATCAATCAAAATGTACGAGAAAATATCAACAAAACAGATAGTACCTCTCGATGTTCCACAAGGATCTATATTAGGACCAATCCTGTTTACAATATTCGTAAATGACCTATCACCCATAGCCCAAAAGTGCCTTCTTGTTTTAATATACCGATGATTCACAATTTCTCCACAGTGATTCTGTAAACAATTTGGGCTGAACTAATAAATAAAAAAAACGAGACATTGACACTAATAAAAGGATACTTTGACACAAATGGCCTCAGGATAAATCCAGATAAAACTCAATGTATCTTCATAGGTAGTCGCCAAAATCTGGGGCAAAACAAAGATCACACTCAGAAAGTTAAAAAAAAAACTACAATACTTAGTAACGTAAAATAATTATGACCACATTACCCCACACATAAACTAAGTTGGCTAAAAGTACAAAGCAAATGTAAATGTGACACGTGCATACTAATTTAGAAAATAATTCAAGGTTTTTAGCCAAAGTGGTTATTGACCCTTCCAACCGTAGGTAGCACAACCTGTGTGCAAGGTAAACTCTCTACACATCAAAAGATCACGTTCTGATATAAGGGCACAGCAGATACTAACACGTGGACCCATGATTTGGAACAAATTGCCAAATATATGAAATATCAGACACTCTAATACATTCTAAAAGATTTTTTTTTTTTTTTTTTTTTTTATCACCAATGACATCAGGCTTCAAAATAAATGAAGAGGCAGGACTTATCATTAATTCTATGTGTATCTTACATTTACATGCTCTGTAAAATCACTTTCTATGTAATAAGAATAACCATTTGAATTCTCTCTCTCTCTCTCTCTCTCTCTCTCTCTCTCTCTCTCTCTCTCCTCTTCTCTCTCTCTCTATCCCTTCTCTCTCTCTCTCTCTCTTCTCTCTTCTCTCTCTCTCTCTCTCTCTCTCTCTCTCTCTCTCTCTCTCTCTCTCTCTCTCTCTCTCTCTTCTTTCTCTTCTCTTCTCTTCTTCCTCTTCTTCACTCCCATAGATATATACAAAACAAATTTACCCAGAAGTGAGATAAAAGTTTGGATGTTGACCCGCTTTTCGGAACGTTGTTGTTGTTGCACGCACGCACGCACGCACGCACGCACGCACGCACACGCACCACACGCACGCAACGCACGCACGCACGCACACGCACGCCACACACGCACACACACACACACACACACACACACACACACACACACACACACACACACACACACACACACACTGCCAAGACCTGACGACACGTTTGCAAACGAAGGGAAAACAGCCATGACGTAGCCAAAGGCGAATCTCCGGCTCCCATTTTTAACCCCAGAGTACGCTCATGGTCGTAACGACGTGTATACGCGAGGCAACCTGGGATTAGATGAGTGTGTGTGTGTGCAAATTTGCGTGTGTGAGGGTTCCCCATGAGGTGGGAGAGGAGTTGCCGTGTCGTGTGTTTTTTTATCTGTGCCTCTTGTTGATATTGTGTTCTTATTTATTTTATTATTTTTACATATGATGTTCCAGGGAGTTCAGTGTCATGTTTTATTTTATTTATTTATTTTGTAATATTATTTCGGTTCCCTCCCCCCCCCCCTTCTTCGCTCTATTTCTTTGTTTTTTTTTATATTTGTTTATTCATTTTTCTCTTGGCCTTCTTTTTTCTTCTCCTGCTTCTTCTTCTGCTTTCCTTTATATATATATATATATATATTATTATATATATATATATTTTGTGTTTGTGTTGTGTGTTTTGTGTGTCTTTTGTGTAGTTTGTGTGTGTGTGTGTGTGTGTTTACACACACGTATACACATGTAGATGTGTGTGTGTGTGTGTGTGTGTGTGTGTGTGTGTGTGTGTGTGTGTGTGTGTGTGTGTGTGTGTGTGTGTGTGTGTGTGTGTGTGTGTGTGTGTGTGTGTAGTGAGAGAGAGAGAGAGAGAGAGAGAGAGAGAGAGAGAGAGAGAGAGAGAGAGAATTAGATGGAGACACATTTTACTCTTAATTGGGAGAGATTATGCCAATTACAAAAAGCCAGGGAAAAAATGTCTGCTTCTCTCAAAAACTGGCTGTGCTTCTGCTGATTCGAAAGGGGCCATCAGTGTAGCATGCCTGAAGAGTAGGAATGCTCACTTTGCTTGGATTAGAAGAAAATGAAATAAAATCACTGACCATGAAATAGCACAGATCACCATGAACCTGTTAATCAGGAGGATACAGTGGGTCGTAGTTTATTACTCCGGTGTAGCAGGACAGGTTACAGGACGACTGTTAACGAGCACTTGTTGAATTCACGGATCAATAACCCAGTTCCATTATTTGGGTCGTTTAACGCTGGTTTCTCTATTATTGTTCAGTCTTGTTTGACCTATGCCTTGGGGGGGGGGGGCAGCTCACCCCTTTGCCGCAGTCAAATTTTCCTATCACTGATTGAGGTTCTTGGTAAACCGACCTGTATTATTTCTTTCCCTGGGTATTGTTTGTACCTGGCATATGTTGCTGCTTACTGTTTTTTGTTTGTTTGTTTTTCTTTTTTTCCACCAGGCATATGTTACTGCTTACTATTTTTCTTCCTCTTCCTCTTCTTCTTCTGCAATATGACAGATGAATGACTACGAAAATTCTTAGGAAATCGTCCTATACAAAGCAAAACATCTCTTCCAGTACTGTATATCTGGTTATTTCTGACCTTTCCCCAACTAGAAGCCGCTGGTGAGGGTCGCGTAGAAACACACAATTATCGTCCCTCGACCCCACACACCGCAGGCCCGCTGGATGTGGAGTTGGAGTTGCTGCGATGCGTAGAACTGGCGCTTTGGGTGGTGCCGAGGGTGGAGCTGCAATGACACGTTGTGTACATTACATCTAAACATTATGGCAAAAAGGTGGCGAGGTTC
>NC_051396.1:18122294-18124794 GCF_015228065.2 Penaeus monodon | reverse complement strand
ACATCAGACATACTATTAACAGTGACATCTGATAGGCACCTTCCCGTTCGCTGCAGCTGTATCTAATCAAGTAGAAAATTATATCATGAAATCTAGACATCTGCAGGTAATGGATATGGATGTGATATAGTTTGTTTTGTGGGCGCAATGTCATGAATTATAGCGGTGTCCGGTAACCGTAATAATGGTAGTAGATGACAAAACACGCTATTTTGATACAGTGGTAGAGAGGCCCAGAGGGATTTCGAAACTGTTGTGTCATCTTTCAGCAAACCTGTTTTATGTATGGTGAGTTTTCTATAAATCGTGTAAATGATAGAAATTGTGGATAATGATATTGATTATTATAATGTTAACTCTCTCTCTCTCTCTCTCTCTCTCTCTCTCTCTCTCTCTCTCTCTCTCTCTCTCTCTCTCTCTCTCTCTCTCTTCTCTCTCTCTTTCCAAAGAAGAGAATCCTATTGCATATGCATACCCCCATTTGTCTTTTATCTACCACACGCGAAAGCAATATCTAGTAACGCCTGGAAACTCACAGAGCAGAAAATTCACCATACTTGAAACTGCAAAATTTATTCAGCAAAGTGTTAATGCAGGGGATCGATTTATCAAGGCTTTACACTCTTACAAAAAGGTGTCGTAAAAGACCACGGGAGTAGGGAACGAACGTGATGTACTTATTTGCAGTTTTCGATGTTTATGGCCTTCTTCATAATGAAATGATACTCTGAATGTGAAGGTGAATAGAAAAGGAAGGAAAGAAAAAATATCATTACTTTTGAATGAGACTAGAAGAGGTCAAGTGCAGGCTTTTGTCTGTTTTCGTTGTTCCTTCTCCTCTCTCTCCCCCCCCCCTCTCTCTCTCTCTCTCTCTCTCTCTCTCTCTCTCTCTCTCTCTCTCCTCTCTCTCTCTCTCTCTCTCTCTCTCTCTCTCTCTCTCTCTCTTTTCCTCTCTCTCTCTTCTCTCTCTCTCTCTCTCTCTCTCTCTCTCTCTCTCTCTCTCTCTCTCTCTCTCTCTCTCTCTCTCTCTCTCTCTTCCTAACTCGTCTTCCCTTCCCCCTCCTCTCTCCTTATACCTTACCACCCCTCCCACTTCCTCCACTCAACCCTTCCCCTGGCCACCTACCCTCTCCCACCCCTCCTCCACCGTACCCTATCCCCCTCACCATCCCTTGTTCCTTTCACCCCCACGCTACCCTTCCTTCCCTCCCTCCCTCCCTTTTGTCTTTCACTCTAATCCATCAGCTGTTGACACCCCTTCTCTCCCTCGCCCTCGCAGTGGCAGCCTGGAGGTTCGCTGGACAGCCCCCTCCTACCCCTTCAACTTCTCCAGCTACGGCCTCCAACTCTGGCATAACGAGAATACCAGCATCACGTGTCGAGGGGAGACCATTTACAAGGGCCCGATTGTCGTCATGCCTAAGAATGAGAAGATCTACCTTACGTCGGTAAGTAGTGGGTTTTGGTGTTTGTGAGTTGGGGGTTAGCTCTCCTTGGGGCGTTTCCTCAATGCTTTTCTCTTCCCTTTTCTGCCCCTGTCTCTTCCTTTAATCTTCTCTTCTCGGCTCTACTGTGCTCCATTCCACTCTTCTCTTCTCTTCTCTTCTTCTTTTTTTTTCTTCTCTCTTTCTTCTCTTCTCTGCTCTCCTGTGCTCCGCTTTCCTCCCCTCCCCTCTTCTCTCCTCTTTCCTCTCTCCCTCCTTCCCTCCCTCCCTCCCTCCCACTCACCCACCCACCCTCCCTTCCACCCTCCCTCCCTCCCTCCCTCCCTCCCTCCCTCCCACCCACCCTCCCCTCCTCCCTCTCCCCTCCCTCCCACCCTCCTACCCACCCACCCACCCTCCTCCCCTCCCCTCCCCTCCCTCACTCCCCTCCCTGCTTCACCCCCTCTGCCTCTCTCCAACTCTTAACCCCAAATTACTTTGCAGACCAACTACACCTTCTACAACCTCAGCAAAGGCTGGTACTGCGTTCGCGTGACCCCCATCGACGACCGCTGCCCGCCCGACGGGTGCCAACCGCGCTCCAGCCTCGCAAAGCAACTCCTAGGTCAGTTAAGAGATGAATAGATTGATGAATGAGTAAAGAAATGCATAAATAAAATGGATAAATAAATAAATGGGTGAATAAATGAGTAAAGAACTAGATAAATCAGATGGATAAATAGATAAGTAAATAAATAAATAAATGAGTAAATAAATAGATAATAAAATGGATAAATAGATAAATAAACAAATAGATAAATAAATGAGTAAAGAATTCACGTGGATTTTTTCTTTTTTTATGCCTTTTCTTCTTTTTCTCTTCGCCTCTTTCATTTAGAGCGTTTATCATCTCTCTTTTCCTTTCCTCTCTCTCTCTCTCTCTCTCTCTCTCTCTCTCTCTCTCTCTCTCTCTCTTCTCTTCTCACTCTTTCCTCTCTTCTCTCTTCTCTCTCTCTCTCCCCTTCTTTTTTTATTTATTTTTGTTACTGGATGTTCATGTTCTTTATTAATATTGT
>NC_051396.1:18104794-18109794 GCF_015228065.2 Penaeus monodon | reverse complement strand
TTACCTCTTAATACCTCTTTTTTAATATATATACATATATATATATCATCATCATCAAGGGGCTAACGCCGACGGGGGCGCATGGCCGCATCCACCCTTCGCTTCCAGCCACGAGGATCCCTCGAGGCGAGTCTCCGGGCAGGCACACGGCCCATCTCTAATTCCTCACGACAGGTCTCGTCGAGCTGCCCAAGCCATTATCTCCTAGGACGTCCCACAGGTCTCCTCCACCCAGGCTTGTCTCGCAGAGAGACAACCTGATGGGCAGGGTCGTCCATAGGGAGGCGAGCTAGGTGGCCATATAGCCTGAGTTGGCGATCCCGGATTATGCAAGTAACAGGTTCCATGCCAGTCTCATGGTGTAACCGCCGGTTGGACACGTGGTCCTGCCAACTGTACCTCCATGATCCGACGAAGGGACTTGTTACAAAAGGCATCAAGGCGAGACTCCAAGGCACTGGATAGCGTCCAGGTTTCGCTTCCATAGAGCAAAACTGGAAGTATCAAGGCCTTGAAGACATGCAGCTTGGTCCTTCTGCATAGGTACCGACATCTCCAAACGCTCTTGTTGATCGAGTTCATGGCTCCTGTTGCCAGACCAATCCGTCTACTGACTTCCTGGTCTGACAACCCAGAGATATGGACTAGGCTACCAAGGTATGTAAAACTCTCTGTGACTTCAACGTCCTCGCCGCAAGCATGGATCGACTGAACGGGTTCCCCTAACAGGCCCCCAAAGTCCTGAATCTTGGTCTTGGTCCAGGAGACCTCTAGGCCTAGGGGCTTCGCCTCATTGCTAAATGCATCAAGAGCCGCCACAAGTGACTCCAAGGACTCAGATAGGATGGCAACATCGTCGGCAAAGTCAGGTCCGAGACCTTAATATTGCCTAGTGTTGCTCCGCACTGACTTTGACTAGTAGCTCTGCCCATTATCCAGTCCATACAAGTGTTGAAAAGTGTGGGTGCAAGGACACAGCCTTGCCTCACCCCTGAATTAACAGGGAAGAAGTTCGACATACCCCCACCACACTTTACAGCACTTTCAGTACCAGTATAGAGGCTTGCTATCAGGCCAATAATCTGTATCGGAATTCCTCTGAGCCTCAGGATCTCCCATAGCGATTCCCGATGCACCGAGTCAAACGCCTTCTTGAGGTCGATGTAGGCTGCGAGCAACCCACGACCAAACTCACGACGGCATTCCACAATTACTCGAAGCGCTAGTATACGGTCTATTGTGGACTTGCCAGGAGTAAATCCAGACTGCTCCGGTCTCTGGTGCCTCAGTAGGTGGTTGCGGATTCGTTTCAGAAGAATGTGGGCGAGAACCTTGCCTGGTATGCTGAGCAGTGTAATGCCACGGTAGTTGCTACAGTCCCATCGATCCCCTTTCCCCTTCCAGAGAGGGATGACCACACCCCTCAGCAGGTCAGGGGGAATGGTACCAGACTGCCAAATGGCAGTCAGGACTGTATGCAGGCCCCGAGCCATAGGTTCACCCCCAGCCTTTAGCAGTTCAGCAGGGATATCACATATGCCTGTAGCTTTCCCACTCTTCAGCTTGGAAATCGCCAGCCTAACCTCTGTTAGGGTAGGAGGTTCTTCGCACAGGCACTGCGACATCGCTTGCATCCAAGCTAACTGTTGGAGGGTCCACCTGGTACAACTGTTCAAAATACTCAGCCCAACGTTCACGAACCCCAACATGATCTGAGATGATCCGTCCATCCGCTGATCGGACTGCAGTCATCTGTGAGGAGGGCTTAGGGTTCAGTTTTCTCAGGGCTTGGTAGGCCTTCGACCTCCTCAGCAAGATTCCTGATAGACTGTTCCTTGTCCCTTCTCAGCAGTGTCCGAGCCCTACGCACCATGGAACGACGCAAGACTTGATTCCCATTCAGCCGAGCCTTGCGACACGCTTCAGTGGCCTCTAATGTCTCCAGGGAGATGGTATTCTGCCTTGTCCTTGGGCGTATGCCAATGGACTCCTGAGCTGCTTCGAGTGTTACACGCTTGAAGGACTCCCACAGAGCAACTGGGTCCGTCAGGTTGCTGGTTTCTGTGAATCGGTCAGAGACTGCCGTGGCGAACCCACGGGCACACTCCTCCTCCCTTAGTCTGTCCAAGTGAAACACCTTAGGGTGGCCACTGGAGGGACGGGGAGTTTTGAAGTGGACCCGCAGGGTAGCCACAAGCAGCCTATGGTTGGTGCCACAGAACTCAGCACTCCGGTAAACCCTGCAGTTCTGAAAGATCCTCCATCACGTGCTGACAAGAATGTGGTCGATCTCCTTGGCCACATTACCCGTATCGCTGTACCAAGTCCAGCGATGTGGGTTGGAGCGCTGGTACCAGGAGCCAGAGATCCTCATTTTCTGGGACCTAGCAAAGTCCCGGAGAAGGAGGCTATTCTCGCTGCTGGGATCAGCTCCCGAGCCATGGGGGCCGACAGACATCTCGTAGCCAGCTCGGTCACAGCCGGATACCGCATTGAAGTCGCCCAGAACAATGCGAATGTCTCGCCGGGGCAATCGTCTGCCACAGATGCGAGTTTGGCGTAGAACGCCTCTTTCACATCGGTTTTATATACATCGGTAGGAGCGTATACAGCAATAAGAGACAAGAAGCCAAAAGCATGCTTCAGTCTCAATGCCATGATACGCTCATCAACCGGTGTCACCTCGACTACCGCGGGCTGAAGTCGACTGGAGATGGCTATGGCTACGCCCTGGAGGTGGTGACCGAGGGCTTTCCCCCACAAGTTTCATGGTGGGTTGGCGCCTGCCGGGGCGCAGGCGGGACAAGTAACTCTCGTTCCAATCCTGCACCCCGACATTTGCCCTCCCAGCGGGACCCACAGCCCGCCTTACTTGCTGGGTGGGAGGGACAACACCCCTCCCCCCAGCATTTCCATTTATATACGACGTTGCCAGAGGGTCATTCTGGGGGGAGGAGGACTGGCAAGGTCCACCTCCCCCGAGCCGCCCCATTACCCCTTGGTGGCTAGGGGGCAGGAGTTGGTACGAAGCCAGAGCTTGTCCACACGCCGGTGGGCCATAACTCCGTACCTCTGGGGCCTCCTGCTGCTCCGAGATCCCCCACAGATTTAGCCTGGGACCGCAAGGTACCCAGTTACCCATGGGTGGCTACGAGGAGGCACTGCAGAAGTCTTGATGATGGAGAGGCTGTGACCTGGCAGGGGAGACTTATGCAGAAGCTGCTCCCTTTTTCGCACTGGGCTAGCCAGGGGTGGAAGCTGCAAGCGAGAAGGCATGCAAGCACTTAACACTATCTAGGCTACCACACCATCGCTTCACATCACCATGCGCGTGAAGCACCCACCATATATATATACATATATATATATATATATATATATATATATATATATATATACATATATATATATATATATATATATACATATATATATATATATACATATATATATATATATATATATATATATATATATATATATATATATATATATATATATATATATATATATATATATATATATATATTATCGTTTTTATGATTTTTATTGATTTTATATTTTAAATAACTAGATTGGTGGAAATAAGAGAAAAAATGTAATGAACACTTTTTATTTTATTTTATAGTTATTTAATTTTTATCTATTTTTATTTTTAGTGAGTAATTAGAAACG
The DNA here is from genome assembly GCF_015228065.2 of Penaeus monodon. Taxonomy (NCBI): domain Eukaryota; kingdom Metazoa; phylum Arthropoda; class Malacostraca; order Decapoda; family Penaeidae; genus Penaeus; species Penaeus monodon. The sequence goes on along the minus strand of NC_051396.1, from coordinate 18,106,119 downwards.
ATTAATGGGCTTATTAACTAAAAATTAATGGAACCAATTAACCTCGTTTTTATTTCATTTTGTTATTTTTAATTTTTATATTTTACATATTTTTATTTATTTAATTTCTTGTTTTCTGTTGCTAAAAACGAAGGTAAAGCAAGAGTAAAAAGGAAAGAGGATGGGGAGTTCCATGGCAGACCGAGAAATGCGAGTTATTTTTTTATTTTTTAGGTTACCATACATAAAACGTGGTTAATGGACGATGAAGGAGAAATAAATCTCGATGGGGACAGGAGGGGAGCGGGTGAGATGAGATGCGAGATGAGGTGATGTGAGTGATGGCTTGGAATAAAAGAATAGAGCGGTATAAGAAAAAAACATTCGTGGGGGAGTGAGTTCTTTGACAACTGGGTCTGACTGTTGCAGATGTGAGAGAAACGAAAAGGGTATATGTTACATAAATAGCCATAATAAAAGAAATATGGTGAATAAAAACAACAAAAGCAACAAGACAAGCAAACAAAGGACAAAGGAACAGTGTTGATGCTGGTGTATGGCTTAATCATATATGCATCAGAATTGAGAATGAAAGTTTATAATTTATATTAAACAAGAGCTTTGTGCTACCCGTGAGGGGGTTGAATGAGAGAGTTAACAAAAGTATGGGGAGATAGGAACATAGAATATGGAGGTTAAACAGAGACGGATAATTGGTATGAACATAACATAATGAACATATAAGACTTTTTTAGGAGTAGTATTTTTTCCGTAGATGCATCTCCATCTTGTTCGTCCTCTGACTCGCGTGTCTGCCTTATGCAATTGCACGAGTGCACTCCCATAATCACAGGTAATCGAGTCAGAGCCCGTAGCAAGTTTGTAAGATGTTCCGTCCTTGAAATCTCTCCGTTTATAATTCGTCAGTGCTGATCCCCCGACCACTAGGCGGGCTGAGGCGGGCAAAGTGACGAGCCGTAGGTAAAGGCGCCGTTGAATTTATACCTTTGCTTGCTTGCTTGCTTGCTTGAGATTTGCGAAGTTCTGGCTTCGCCCGGGCCTTTCACTTATGGCCCGGCCTGTATACCTTTGAGAGACCTCAAAGTGTATATAAGACAAGAGATACACAGAGGTCAGGTCACGTCGGTAATTAGGCGTGCGACGACCTTGCCTGTTTCGTGGATCCTGTTGAGGTGTAGAAGTTGTTAGTTGAAACGATGAACGCCGCTTCTACCATCTTCCTTTGTCGTGAGGGCAGGCCTCGTTTTATGATAGAGGCCTGGGACCACTTAGGGAGATGCCCGTCGGTGTCGACGTGAACAACGTAGGCGCTCCTCTTGTCATGT
>NC_051396.1:18097294-18102294 GCF_015228065.2 Penaeus monodon | reverse complement strand
AAAAACCCACACACACCACAACACACACACAACACAACACAAAACCCACACACACCACAACAACACACACACACACACACACAACCACCCACACAGCACGCACGCACACAAAACACCATGCGTGTGTGTTAAAATTATACATATATATTTGTAAGAATATATATATCATACACACACACATATACTAAAGATAAGTAAACAGATCGACAGAGAGAGAGAGAGAGAGAGAGAGAAAGAAAGAGAGAGAGGGAGTGAGTGTGAGGGACTTGTAAAACGCACGGTTGTTGCGTTTTTTTGTTGATGGGAGATTCTTGGTAATGAAGCGTGGACCGAGGTTGAATGGCCGGCTTGAAGAAGAGGGGGAGCCCGGGGAGGCCGGTGCGGCGGGCCGCGATCGAGGTAGGTGTGGTATTTTTCCTGCGCGGGCGGGTTGGGCAGTAGGGCGGAATGCCAGGGGCACGCCGCCCTTTTGGTCCCCCTTTTTGTAGGAGGGCGTGACTTTGCGGTTTTGCCAATGACCAATTGAGATCGCTCGGCTCCCCCCCACCCACCCGTGTCTCGACGGGAGCAGCAAGTGTCGTGGGCCGTTTGGTTGTGTCCTGGCAGGCTGCGTCCCGGATTCCGCGCAGTGATCCCCCATTTTCTGAAACAAGTACACAAAGGGCAGAGATGGCAAAAGACCGTTGGGCGAAATGGGGGGGGGGGGGTTGATGACAAGGGCCATATTAAGATATAGTCAGATGTATTGAAAGAAAATTATTCAAAAGTTTTATTTTTGAATTTTTAATTTTTTAAAATCACTTTTTTATAAAATTTTCCCATGCAAGAGAAGAAGAGGAACATGCTTAGGGAGACTTTTGCAATAGCCGCAGGGATTTGCTTGATTGCAATTGCCCCCAAGGTAGATAGGGTTTTGAAAAACTACAAAAAATAAGCTTTGTGCATGCTAAAGGAAGGGAAAAAGTTTTGCGTCCGAAAGGACTATTTGAACGACAGATTCCCTTAGAGAAAGAAAAAATGAAAACCATGCAAAGGGTTTAAAGTGTGTGTGCATAGTACATAAATATATATCTGATTTATAAAAAATTAGTATAGTTTTAGAATATTTTCTATCACTGACCCCTTCAATTTAAAAGAAAAGGATAAAAAAATGGTAAATGTAGTCCTCATTTCGTTGGAAGTGACTCATTAAGTCATTACCTTAAAAACAAATAACGGCACGAAAAACGAATGCAAGGAAAATACAAGATTGGCGCAAGACTATACGCAGAAATTCTTGTGAAATTTAATGTGATTTATAAGATAAATGCATGAATTTGCTAACTGAATGAGGGTGAATAGAGAGAAAAAGTGAGAAAATAAGTTGGTTATAAAGTAAACAGAGATAGCAACGGTAGAAAAAAATGGGGTAGAGTAGGTATAGAATCATAGCAGATAGATAAAGTGTAATAAAAGAGTAATAAGAAATAGAATGGCGTGCGAGGTGGAATTGATAAGTATAGGGCGAGGTGAGGATGGGGACGGGTATGTAAACAAAGTGGAAAAAATTAGAGGTCAAGGAAAATAAATCCCGATTAACTGCACGAAAAGAACATTCATAAATAGGAATATAATTTTTACTTACGGGAATTGCAACGTTATATCAACTACTGTTCGAAGTCACAGAAATGATACGCAACAGTATTGAAATTTGATGGGGACAAGTCTGCACGGCAGACAAGCTTGCAGAGCAACGCATGGTGCAAGCGAACCGCTGTTCGGCCGATGGAAACCCTCTGGTTATTTAAATTAATCCCGTACCCCACCATATTTTTAGGTTGAAGAGGGTATGCCGGGACGAGCTCATACGTAGCAAAAATAATACGCAAATTTGGGCCCCTCCCCTCCCGTTGGGAAAAAGCCAGCGCTTTGCCCCCGAGAGTCGTAAAAAAATGGTGATATCATGTACCCGGGTCGCAGCTGGGGGATATGTCTTTTGAGCCCCGTAAAGGACAAAATTCAACTTAAAACTAATTTCAGTCCAAAACCGTCGTAGGGGTCGTCACCCAAAGGGCCTGTAATAAAGATGAAATACGTTCGCGATATAGAGCAATTAATGAAAGAAATGTTGAAAAAATGCAGCATCTTAACGTTGTATGAGAGGAAAGAGGAAAATCGTCAGGATGACCCAGGGAATTTGCCCCTTGAATTTTAGAATAAATATATCGAAAATCACAACAAATGAAATGTATACGAATAATGGGGGGTAATCTCTAACGACGAGATATAAATGAAATAAAAATAGAAACAAATTCTAAACGTGGGCCGTGGCAAAAAGTGACCCAAAAATTACCTGATGAGGTCGAAATGAGGTTCATCCGATTATTATAAAACCCAAAAAACCCAATCGGATAATGACTTCGGGGGGACACGGTCAGAAAGATCTTTAGAGGTACACGCGGTCATAATTAGAATAAAGCAAGGACCCGAGGGATACAAGAAAAAAGAGAGGTAAGAAGGGGGGAAATGTAAAGGAGGGGGTTTTAGGAAAGGGGGGATGTAGGAATAGGATAGTAGGATGGGCTGGTAAAAAAAAAAAGATATTTTTTTTGTGGAAATTCAAAAGACTTTTAAAAATTTCATGAAAATTTCAAAATTAGGCCCAAAACGGATCGGCCAGCAAAGGGGGGGTAAAGGAATAATAGATTATGCCCCAGAAAAATGCCCACCGGGCGAGCATTCGAGAAGAAAAGAAATTTTAAAAAAATAAAACACGCCTACCATCAAAGGAAAATCGAAGATAATAGGTAGATAATAGACAGAAAAAAAACACAGACGGGAACTTGTTCGAATGTTTAGAAAAAAAATCCTGCATTGTTGAAAAAATAGCGGCATGCCCCCAGGGGGAAAAAAAAAAAGAAAGGAAAAGAAAATTTCCCCTGGCGTATTACATTTGTTTTGGGAGGGGTGTTGGCGGGGCATCGTTCGTGTCGCAACTTGACAGAACGACATCCCAGCTGGGACCATCTGGAGGAAAAAACCCTAGGTCTGTTGCGTATTTACTGAGGAGATTCTGGAATGAGCGTGGGGCCGGGTTGGTATGGCCGGCTTGTACAGGAGAGACCGGGGAGCCCCCGGGGGGGCCGCGGGGAGCGGGGCCCCGATCGAGGTTTGAGTGTGCGTACGGTTTCCCGGGCAGTATGGGGTCATAGAGCAGCGGGGTGGCTTGGCAGACGGACGATGCCAGGGCCGCCCCCAGGGGCACCCCGTTAGAGGAGGGCGTGACATTTACGGCATTTGACCAAGCCCAAAACTGAGAGAGAGAGAGAGAGAGAAGGGGGGGGAAAGAGAGGGAAGGAGAGAGAGAAGAGGAGAGAGAGAGAGAGAGATGGAGGAGAACGAGAGAGAGAGAGGGAGAGAGAAGGAAGAGGAGGAAAGAGAGAGAGAGAGAGAGAGAGAGAGAGAGAGAGAGAGAAGAAAGAGATCGGCAGACACAGAGCATATAAGAGGCTCCTTGCCATTAGTTTTTAAAAAAAAAAGTCTTAACCAATGCGTCCTCCGTATGACCTATGGGTCAGAAACGCAGTTAACACACAGGGGAAACGAGAGAGAGAGAGAGGGGGGAAAAAGAGGAGGGGGAGAAGAGAGGGAAAAGGGGGGGGGGGGGGGGGGGGGGGGGGGGGGGAGAGGGGAAAGAGAGAGAGAGAGGAGAGAGAGAGAGAGAGAGAGAGAGAGAGAGGAGAGAGAGAGAAGAGAGAGAGAGAGAGAGAGAGAGAGAGAGAGAGAGAGAGAGAGAGAGAGAGAGAGAGAGAGAGAGAGAGAGAGAGAGAGAGAGAGAGAGAGAGAGAGAGAGAGAGAGAGAGAGAGAGAGAGAGAGATCGGCAGACACAGTAGCATACTAAGAGGCTCCTCGCCATTATGTTTAAAAAGAAAAGTCTCTAACCAATGCATCCTCCCAGTTATGACCTATGGATCAGAAACATGGACGACAACCAAATTACTGGAGAGGAAACTAATAAGTGCCCACAGAGGGATGGAGAGACTGATGCTGGGAATTAGCCTAAGAGATAATTTATCGACGTGGATCAAGGAACAGACAAAAGTGGAAGATATACTTCGGGGCATCAAAAAGAAAAAAAATAGCAATGGGCAAGTCATATACATCGGAGACAGGATAACAGAGGGACAAAGAAAGTAACAGAGACTGGGTTATAAATAACATAAAGAGGGCAAGGCTGGAGGCCAAGACTGGAAACAAAAATCGCAAGACAGACATAGTTGGAGAAGATTGGGAGAGGCCTACGTCCTGCAGTGGACTGACTCAGGCTGATGATGATGATGATGATGACGATGATGATGATGATGATGATGATGATGATGATGATGATGATATGTGAGTGTGTGTATATACAAGAAAAATACACAATTTCCCAATGGGATTACACAACTAAACATTACAAAACATCTCAAATGATTCCCAAGGATGAAAGAACTGACGTGCATTCTAGATCTGAAATTGGATCTAGAAGTATCTTGTATTAAGCCATTTTTTTTAAAACCAAACATACCCGGTTGAAACTACTTTTGTTCTGCCCATAATCTCCCTGCCCGCCCATGCGACCTTGAAATTTGCCTTTGTCCCCTTTTTCTTCTTCTTCTTCTTCTTCTTCTTCTTCTTCTTCTTCTTCTTCTTCTTCTTCTTCTTCTTCTTCTTTTCCTTTTTCTTCTTCTTTTCCTTCTTCTCTTAATGAGGAAAAGAAGAATGAATTTTTTTTTGGTGTTATGTAATCATATTTATTTAATATGTATTATTAATTGGCAGTTACATTATGAATCCCAATATGGTATACTATATATATATATATATATATATATATATATATATATATATATATATATATATATATATATATATATGTATGTATGTATGTATATATATGTATTTATATGTGTGTATATATATATATATATATATATATATATATAGATAGATAGATAGATAGATAGATAGATAGATAGAT
>NC_051396.1:18077294-18084794 GCF_015228065.2 Penaeus monodon | reverse complement strand
ACCGATATGCACCCCTCTCATCCCCCCCCCAACCCCCACCCCGTGATGCTGGCCTGCTTGACACTTCCTCTTGAAAGACACTTGGCAGCACTTCCTTCCCTCGGATCCTCGCTCCTTCCTGGTGACCTGAGCTCGCTTCCTTACATCTCCTTGGGTCTAGTTTTTGTGTAAGGACCTCCCTCCCCCCCCTCCATCCCCTCTCCGCACTTCCCTCCCCCCCCCCCACTGGAATTCTCGCTTTCCGACCCACTGTCTACTTTCCTCTCCTTTCCTGACCTCAGCCTTTTTCTTCCGTCTGATTAAGAGTCTTGTTTTAAGTGGTGTTTATCTCTCGTTCTCTTCCGTCTGTGTTTGTGAAGGTGCTCTCTCTCTCTCTCTCTCTCTCTCTCTCTCTCTCTCTCTCTCTCTCTCTCTCTCTCTCTCTCTCTCTCTCTCTCCTCCTCTCCCCCTCTCTCTCGAATCCATGTGTGTTAACTGCGTTCCTTTATTTTCTAGACTTTATCTTTATTTTTTTACTTTCGTTTGTATATTCGCCTTATTCATTCATTTCTTCCATCTTTCAATTTTCTATTTTTCGTTTATCCTTACTTTCCGTTCTTCAGTCTGTTTATATATTCTTTTTTTTTCTCGGTTTTATTCCCTCTGTCCCCTCTTTATTACTTTTTTGTCATTACTGCATTTAATTATTCGTTATTTATATTTATTTCGTTTGTTTGTCCTTTCCATTCGTTTTCTTCCTTTTGTGTCTTATTGCTCATTCGCCTTGTCTACTTCCTTTATATCTTTTTTATAAGTCTTGTCTACTTAACTCTGTATCTTATCTTGTTTCATCACCCTTCTCTCTCCCTCTCTTTCTTCCTTCCACCTTTCTGACATTTCTATTTGTCCATTTTTGTTCATATTCTCGTTTCCTCTTCCTCTTCCTTCCCACATTTTATTTATTTATTTTTTATATCTTATGATTTCTGTTGCTGTTCTCCTCCTTGTTTATTTCCTTTCCCCTTCGTCCCTTTCTGTTTTTGGACTGTCTCTAGACCCTTGTTTCGCTGTTCTGTTATTTGTCCTTCCTTTCTTTTTTTTCCACCTTGCTTCGTTTCTTCCTCGGAATTATTTTAGACTTCTTTTCCTCCTCCTTTCCTCCGCTTCTTGCGATTCTTTCCTTGACTTTATGACGTGTTTGCTTCCGCCACTCAACATCTCTCAGGCTGCTCGCGACTTTCTAATATATATATATATATATATATATATATATATATATATATATATATATATATATATATAATATATATTGTGTATGTGTTGTGTATGTGTGTGGTAATATATATATACTATATATATATATATATATATATATATATATATATATGTGCATATATTCACATATGTGTATATATATCTTATATATACATATGCATATATATGTATATGTATGCATATATATAGATATATATGTATATATGTATATACATAAATAGATAATAAGTAGACGAGAGACAGCCAGGCCGACAGAGAGACAGACAGACAGAAATATATATATCTTTTTTAATGCAAGAAACGAAATTTAGAATCAATACAGAACCTACAATACAGTACTTCCCAAACACTCGCACTGATTTCCAGAACACCCACTTAGTCCTTAGTCATGGAACTGCCCCCCCCCACCCCACCCCCCAACACCACTACCCCGCTACCCCTCGCTCGCTCAACTGCCTTGTTACAGAGAGAAACGCACTGCCTTTGGAAAATAACGAAGAGACCTGAATGAGACAAACGCGCACACGCTCTCTTGAGGCTGTCGATCGAGTCCAATGAAATGTCACCGCGAGAGTGTATCCTGTGTTGTCATGTGATCCCGTTCGGCCAGACTTGCCCCGAAAATGTCACGCTGCAACTCCCGTGCGTGGTTGCAAGGCTGTTCATTCACTGATTTTTTTTTTTTTTGTCTTGTTTTCTGCGTTCGTTTGTGGGATTTGTTCGTCTTCACTTTTATTTGGTCTTTTTTTTCGTTCATTCGTTTGTAGATTTTTTTTTCTTATTTTCGTTCATTCGTTTGTGGATTTTTTTCCGTTTTTTTGTCTCATTTTCGTTCACATTTGTTTGTGGATTTTTTTTTCTCGCTTTTTTTTTTTGTCTTATTTTCGTTCGTTCGTTTGTGATTTTTTTATTTTTGATTTATTTCTTTGTATTTTCTTTGTTTATTCAGCTATCTGTTTACTTACATATCTATTTGGTTTATTTATTTATTTTCATTGATTAATTTGATTATTTGTTTTTTTTTCTGTTTCATTCATTTATTTACTTATTCAATTATTTATCCGTTTCACAATTCGTTTGTTTATCCAATTATCTGTCTGTTATTTATTCATCTACTTATTTATTTATCTATATATCTATCTGCTTATTATATATTCATCTACATATTTACTTATCTATTTATCTATTTATCTATTTTCGCGAAGGGGGAGGGAGGATCTAACACCGAAATGATTATTAGGTTTTGCTAAGTATATATATGTATGACAAAAATTATTTTGGTGAACGATTATTCATCATTTTCGTTGTGAGGTTCCTAGAATTAATACATGATCTAAACATTTACACACAAGTACACTTATTCATGTATTTGCGTATATATACACACATAAGTTTACATTAATGCACACTTGGACATGTGAATAAACACTTATACATACTCATATACATTTCTTGAACATATGCACTACATCACACGCATACGTGAACCTGTGCAGTACTTACAAATCTTATGTAAGACATTAACATGATAATTGCCAGGTCGTTTTATCGCCACCCCCCCCATCTCCTCCGCACGTTTGATACTGTATAAGTACAAGGACGGTAACACAAAGGGCGTCCTTCGTTGTGGATATCGTAGTTGATAGATAATGCGTAATTGAGCGTGTGCAGTTGTTAGTGGGGGATAACTGCTATGTGTCTCGTCAAGGTTATTTAGCTGTGGTGCCAGCATAGGTAAGTAGGTGGTTGGACAGTTATTGCGGAGATGGACATGCGTTGCAACAGGTTTCTGAGTGACAGCGACAGATCTTTTATCATTTTTCCATCATACTGGTTAAAACTTTCGGCACGTTCTAATTGTTTGAGCAGTTAAGGAATATTAAAGCGACAGGTAAGAACAAAAAAAGATTTCTTAAAGATTGTGCGTTTAGATATTATTAAATGTTATGAATATACAGTATATACAGGGGCAAGCATTTCATCATTTTTTTTTTTGACGCTCTTGTTCATGAAGTTTAAAGTTTGCTTCCAGTCAGTGGTAGAAGTTATATGAAAACATTTAACTTGAGATCTTAAGCGAGCCGAAAATTACAGGACTAACACCCTTTAAGAAATGTAAGACTTGTAGATTGAAGGTGAAACTAAAGACGAAAACAGTTAGAATGTAAACAATAATAATAATAATAAGTTACAGGTATAGTGGAGGAAAGAGAGCAAAGGCTGCTGTGAAGATATAAGCCAGACACAAATTGGAAAAGAAGGCTAATTAACATCACCGAGATCTTAAAGCTGCGATCATAGTTGGAAGGTTACGAGAAGCTTCTGGGCAACAGCGTAGTAACGCCATGGAAGTTCATGGTTAGCGGAGTACAAGGAGAAATCTCAGAGACGCTGGAATGACGCTTTAGAAGGGCAAAAAAAAAATGCAAGACATTCAAGAGTCAAACTACGAAGAAAGAAAGAAAAAATTACAAAGGGGCGATAAAGACAACAAAACTGGACGAGGAGAAAAAAAAAAAAAAAACGAACCAAAGAAGAGAAGGAAGATGGAGAGAGAGAGAAGACACGACGGGCGAATCTAGAGGCACCATGCACAAGGTCAGAGGAACAGCAGGCGAGGAGCAGGCGATTCGCTTAATATTCTGCTATTGTAGGATGCCCCACCCTCGCCATTACCCCCTTTAGCCTCCCCCTGTGTCCTGGTCCATGTCCTCCATCCCCCTCCTGGGCATAAGTGGGCATCGCAAAACTGTCCCGTCACCGATTGTCATTATAAAACATGATTTTGTGTTTTTTTGTTCTAGAAATGTGACGCTACGGCCCTCATTTCGCATTTTTGTTTTTCGCGTGTCCTCCGTCTGCGCATTATAGTGAATGGAGAGTAGGAGATAGAGGGGGAAGAGTGACAGAGAGAGGGGAAATGGGGAGAAGGAAAGAGATGGAGAGAGAGAGAGACAGACAGACAGAGAGAGAGACAAGAGAGAGAGAGAGAGAGAGAGAGAGAGAGAGAGAGAGAGAGAGAGAGAGAGAGAGAGAGAGAGAGAGAGAGAGAGAGAGAGAGTAAAGTGATGAATATAGATTTAGACGTTTTCATTTTAATGATATTTATTACCTGCATAATGACATTTACTTTTAATGAATAAAAAAAAATGTTTGTAAGAAAGGAAGTGAATATATATATGTATATATATACATATATATGTATATATATATATATATATATATATATATATATATATATATATATATATATATATAATTTTTTTTTTTTTTTTTTTTTTTTTTTTTTTTTTTTTTTTTTTTTTTACGGTAGGTTCATGTTGAGCCGCCGTGGTCACAGCATGATACTTTATTTTAGTTTTCTTGTTGTGATGATCTTGTAGTGAGTACGTGGTAGGGTCCCCAGTTCCTTTCCACGGAGAGTGCCGGTGTTACCTTTTTAGGTAATCATTCTCTCTATCTTATCCGGGCTTGGGACCAGCACTGACTTGGTCTGGCTTGGCCATCCAGTGGCTAGGTAGGCAATCGAGGTGAAGTTCCCTGCCCAAGGGAACAACGCGCCGGCTGGTGACTCGACCCCACGAACTCAGATTGCCGTCGTGACAGTCTTGAGTCCGATGCACTAACCACTCGGCCACCGCGGCCTATATATATATATATATATATATATATATATATATATATTAATAATATTATATATATATATATATATATATATATGATAGATAGATAGTATAGGTAGATAGGTAGGTAGGATAGGTGAAGTAGGTAGATAGGTACAGGTGTAGTATATATATATAGTATATATATATAGATAGATAGATAGATAGATAGATAGATAGATAGATAGATATAGATATATGTATATTCTCTCCCAATCTCTCTCTCTCTCTCTCTCTCTCTCTCTCTCTCTCTCTCTCTCTCTCCTCTCTCTCTCTCTCTCTCTCTCTCTCTCCCTCTCTCTCTCTCTCTCTCTCTCTCTCACTCTCTCTCTCTCCCCTCTCTCTCTCTCTCTCTCTCTCTCTCTCTCTCTCTCCTCACTTTCTTATTATCAGTTGATCATACCACGCACTGTGGTATGTTTAAGGATAGTACCACATATCGTCAAGGGATTCTTATTCCTCAGTAGACATGGTTTGCATAGAATTTGCTACCCAAATGGAATCGAATTGCTAGTGCTATTATACCACACAGAATTCATTTCACATACCGTATTATATGCTGCGGGGTATGCATGACCCATGGCACTAGAATATCGTCTAAAATGTTTTATATACTCCGGTTTAAGCTAGCATGGTGTCTAGTAAAGTATACTGTAGCTTACATCAGCGCTGAACCACGTTGCAAGCAGGATAACACAACACCAAACCGGTTTGCATGCATGCTTGTGTTAAGTGTATGAGAATACATCATAAATCAACATAATATTTAATTGCACGATAGAAGGGTTCCCGTGAAGATATATAGTTAAGCTTGTTGTTTGTATCTCACGTCGAAGAAAATGATAATAATTTATCAAACGCGGAAAAGTTTAACAAAAAGAAAAAATATGACGTTCATCGATGTGTCAGACCAGTAATTTCTGGTCTCGTATCACAAACTGGTCATTCAGCCGCATCTACATTCCTTTCCTTCTCGTTAAAAGAAAGATCATCGTCATGTTAAAATCTGTTGCGTTAAATATTGATGTTTAGATAGATAGGTAAATAACCACACACACAGAATGAGAGGAAGGGCAAGCGAGAGAGAATGGAAGGCAAATATGTGTTTATATATATCTTGACCGACAGATGGTTTGGAGTACTCCGATTCAATTTTTTCCCCTTAATAAGTAAAATAAACTCTTGTTGCAATATATTCGTGGAGATAAATCAACAATAATGGTTCAGGGATATACAGTAGATAAGAATTGATAACAAAGATAAAGTCAGACATAAATGAACTGAATATTATAGATCATAACAATGATGTTAATCACTGAACTTTTTTTACGTACACTGATATTGATGATAGCAAGAAAATAATACACTTAATGTAGACAATAGTTATGATCATACTAATAACGATAATAGAAATAAACAGTATGGTGATAATGGCACCAATTAATAAAAATAGCAATAGTGTGAACAGTGATTATTATCATAATCTTTTTGTTCTTATTGCTCATACTGTTGTTAATATTATTAATATTGGTATATTTCTTAATTATTGTTGTTCTTATTGTTATTGGGAATATTATTATAATTACTTGTATCCCCTTTTCTTATCTTTATTGCTGTTATCATCATCATCATTAGCGCTATTGCTACTATTATCTTTCGTTACCATCAGTTTCCTCCGTTTCCATAATAGTCATTATTATTGTTGCTGTTATTATTATTATTATTATCATAATTCATTATCATTATTATTTTATTATTATTATTATTATTATTATTATTATTATCATCATTATATTTATCCTCATTATTGTCATTATTATCATTATTATTATTATTATATTATTATTGTTGTTGTTGTTGTTGTTATCATTACTATTATTATTATTGTTATTATCATTATTGTTGTTGTTATTCTTATTCTCGTTATTGTTATAATTATCATTATTTCTATTATTATTACTATAATTATAATTATAATTGTTATAATAATAATAATATTATTATTATCATTATCATCATTATCATTACTAGAAGTAGTAGCAGAGTAGTAGTATAATCATCATCATCATCATCATCATCATCATCATCATCAATAATATTATTGATAATTTATTGATATCATTTATAAAATCATTATCAATAACATTATCATCATTATCATTACTGTCATAATCATCATTTTCATTTTTATCTATAACGTTCTCGTCCATCTGACCATAGTACATGTTCATATTTTATGTTGCAAACCTTAATAAATTCATTGCAAAAATACATGATAGGCTTGTATAGTATATTCAGATTTCCGACAATACTTTTTTTTTTTATCAAGTGTTCTATGGCATTACGTGTTTTTTTTTTTTGGGGGGGGAGGGGGTCATGATGCTGGCTTGTATTTTCGTTTGACAAAATAAACACTGCAATGAGCCTATTTTAAGCATCTGGTGTTGCAACATTGCACCTGGCGAAATATAGCTAGTATCAGTATGCAGTAACCAGGAAATACTGGATTGCAGATTCTGTATTTCATGTGACTATAAATAAGACTGTGAATAAAAAGTCATTTTCTATAATGATAACAATCCCA
>NC_051396.1:18057294-18067294 GCF_015228065.2 Penaeus monodon | reverse complement strand
TAGGGGAGTCCAAGGTTGTATTTCTCGCTAAGCGAAAGAGGGAGGGGGGTGGGGGTTGAGAGGAAGTGGAGGTAAGAGGATTTGGTAAGTGCATGCATGTTCATACGCGCACGTGCACACGTGCTCGCACACACTCACTCACTCACTCACGCATTCATTCCCTCGGTCTCGCTCGCACACACACACACACACACACACACACACACACACACACACACACACACACACACACACACACACACACACACACACACACACACACAAGAGAAAGAGAGGAGGGTAGGTAGAAATATGGGAGTATTTACAAGAATAAACCCTAAAAAGAAAGTAAGAGTAAAAACAAAAACAAAACAACAACGTCAGGGTTGCCGCAGATGCATGTACTGCAGACTACTGCGTGACTACCATACATGTTATGCAAATGCAAGCCATAAATCGTATATTTATGACCTTAAGGACCCTTTTTACTACCAGTCTATGGAAGTAGCCCATAGACGGAAGTAAACAACTTGGAACAGCATTTCCTTTCACTCACCTTGAAGTGAAACAGAGCTGAAACAGTCGACAGAATAAATGTATATGATGGGAGTGAGAGGCAAGTTCAGTGGCTTTAAAAAATGGGATAAGAAGAATTCAATCTTTCTTTAAAAAATAAAAATAAAAATAAAATAAATAGATAAATAAAAATGATAAAATAAAATCATATGAATAAATAAATAAGTATTCAGGGATATACGAAGCAAAAAGCAGAGCATGAATAATAAAGAAAAGGAAAATAAGAAGACGAACAGATTGAGGAACGGATGGATAGAAAAGTAGAAGAAAATGAGAAGAAAACCTACGAACAGAAAACGAAACGCGGTCACTTAGAAGCAAGAGAAGGGATGCTTAACGAACAGAGATATTCGAGAGAACTAGTTTTTGTCGGATTTCTCAATCACGAAGCATAAAAAATACTTTAAAAGGAATAAACATACACGAGGCATAAACCAAGAAAAGTTCTATGATGGTGAAACTGATCACAGAGAGTCTGGAGGCGCGTTCAGATTAATAATCAAGGAGAGGTTTTACGATTTAGGTCGATTTACGCCTATATTTGATTTGAGGTCGATTTAGGTCTCTATTTGATTTTCATTTGGGTAGATTTGTGTTTTTTTTTTCTCTCTCTCTCTAAGGAATTAAAATGGGTTTAGATAAACGACAAGAAACTAATATCCGGTAATGATGATGATAATGATAGTAATAATAATAATGATAATAATGATAATGATAATGATAATAACGATAATAATAATAACGATAATGGAAATAATAATAATAGTGATAAATGATAATAATGATTATAACAACAGTAATGATAATGATGATAACAACAGCAACAATAATAATAACAACAATAACAATTTTTTTATAATGGGAAAACAACATATCAGCGAAAGAAATGTCAATATACCGTAAAAGAAACTGGCCGTTCTTTTCCCATCCAGAGCGAGCCCCATCTCGACATGCTTGATAGGCGTCGTGGTTAAGTTCTCCCGGAGATCCGATGGCGTAACCTGAGCATTTATGAGCATGGCCTCCATTACTCATCGTTGCAAAGGAAAAAATGTTTTGCAACCATGGTCCGCTAACACATTGATATTGCACGATATTCATAATGGATATCATAAAAAGGTTAGTTAAAAATGGACTGGTAGACAGCATAGGAATATATGAACCTGTGTTTACTTACGAAATCATTAGGCTGCCTTTCAAAGAAACAAGTCGTTCCTATTAGACAGTATTAGGACACACACACCTGCACTCGTGATTGCACAAACACATTCAAATATACATTGCAACGCACACATATTCACATGAGAATATTGATAGAGAGAAGACGAAAAGGGAAAAAAGGACGAAATTCCTCCAAGCAACCCGATTCTGCAAGGGTCAGAATTGCTTGCTTGCTCCCGGTACCTATTACCTTGCCAAGTTGCACGCGTTCCACGAAAGTGTCATCATTGCAGAGAGGAAGTTGCAGCAACGGCAGCGTGGGAAAATCATCTGCCTTGCATCCAAACCGCGTCTTCAAAAATGCTTGTTTTGGTGCACTTGGAGGGCCTCGGGTGTCGTAATGTCTCGTCGATTTTTTTTTTTTTAATCGATTCGTCGATACTTACCTTTTTTTCCAAAATATACTGCTGTCGAAAACTGCTAAAAAAAATTAGGTTAGCGTAATACAGTCATATTTATATTTATAAAACCTTATTCATAACCGACAACTGATCTTAAAGTTACTTTTGGCTGAAGCCGATGGTGCCAAACGCAGGCACACGCACACCCCAATCTTCTCTCTTTCAACTAGATTGCAACTATCAGAGGTAACCATGCGAGATGACGACACGACTAGCGCAATCAAATACACGCACACGCGCGCACACACAGCACACACCCACACACACACACACACACACACACACACACACACACACACACACACACACACACACACACACACACACACACACACACACACAAAACACACACACACACACACACACACACACACCACCACCACCACACACACACACACACACACACACACACACACAAAATACCCCCATGCGACGACATAACCTTATTTATTTATCACTACCTTTGGAGGAGACAAGTAATTACCTTATAAAATTTGATATGATCTTTTCTTATCACATATTATATTGCCTTAAGTGGGTAATATTTCTTACTTAGATTTCAGATTTCTGATTATTGGAATTTATGAATGTTAAGTGACATAGATTAGGACAAGTAAAAATAAGTAAATAAATAGATAAAATAAAAAATAACGGTCATAAACAATCAACTACGTAACATTTATGATTATGATTTATGGAACGCTAAAAGTAATAAAGATTATACACTTTGGAGACGTAGAGGGGTGCTATAGATAAACATAAAGCTGATAATAGTAACAATTCGCATGGTTAGTAATGACAGTGAATAATGGCCCTCTACATGAAAATGTATGATTATTTTTCACGGCATATCCTACACCAGTCTGATTGGCACACTTCTTGCTGCAACTTTGGCACTAACATCAGGCGCTGTCTTTGTTCACGCTTCAGCTTTGATCTTCATATGACTGGTAATTTTGACTTGTGATTAAATTGCATTCTTATACTGGCACTAAAAAGAGAGAGAGAAATATTTGGAGTAAAGTAACGCGGTAGTTGTAAGAACACCATAGTTGGCTTTAGTGTCAGAAAAAAATGCCGTTTTGGAAAGAGTAGAGACTTGGCTGTTCTTAACCTTTTGTTCTTCAGGTACCAAGGTTGGGGTAGGCTTGGGGGTACCTTTCACTGCCAGGCGCGTGGAGTCGCGATGTTAACATTTTTTCTTCCTAGGCTTCGTTTTTTTGTTAAGTTCCTCTTTAGGGTTGACATGTACGGATTCTTTCGTCATGCACTTTCTCTCGAAGATTCTGTGATATGGCGAATTCATGCAAGATTCTGCAAAAAGATTCTACGCAGGGGAGTGGATAACTGACATGCACTTATAAGCACACGTAAACACATACATACGCACTTACGATACGCACCTACACATACACACATCAGCATCAAACCATTCACGTTCATAATTTGCTCACTCACTCATTCATAAAAAAGCCCACTTTATCTAAGCTAAAATTCCTCCGACAACGGAAGATCTCTGACTTAACTTCCGGTAAATTTCCAGTTTGTGGCAGCCACTGAGAACACGACTAGTTTTTATACTCTGACCTGTGCCCCCCCCCTCTGCCCCTTCCTACTCCTTGCTCACCCCACCTCTCTCTCTCTCTCTCTCTCTCTCTCTCTCTCTCTTCTCTCTCTCTCTCTCTCTCTCTCTCTCTCTCTCTCTCTCTCTCTCTCTCTCTCTCTCTCTCTCTCTCTCTCTCTCTCTCTCTCTCTCATATACCCTTCCTCGCTCGCTCATTCCATCCCTGTACCCTGTCACCCCTCTTTCTTTCTCCCCTCTTCCTGTCCCTTACCGACACCTCACTCCTTCCCCCCTCCCTCCCTCATACCTCCCACCCTCCCTCCCTAACCCGCACCCCGGCCCTCTAAAGGCCCCAGTGCCATCGGGGGTGCAGTCGAGGTCAACCAGGGTCGGGGGAAGAGGCGTGTCAGTTTCCTGGATTTTCTGACCCTCTGCTCTTCCTCCTGCTACTCCCTGACTCATGTTTGATGTTACGACATGCAACTTATTTCCGTCTTCTGTAGCGGCGATTGATTATCAAATGGTTTATTTCCGTTTTGCGCAATCGAGAATACATAAAGAAGGAAGCAAATGGACTGTCAGAAAGCATTGCTTTATGAGGCTGTGGACATGCTTGCATAGTAGACTGAGAGAAACTAGAGAGTTGTTTTAGTAGAATACTGGAAGTCAAAAGAAGTGTTTAATGGATTTCTACTCGTTCTGGGACATGCCCCCCCACACACGCTTTTTTGTATCAGGTTCTTTTGCTGGTTTTGTGCTTCGATGAAATTAAGATATATATTTGTTACTGTTTTTAATATGTGTACACTAAAACTCCATTAAGCTATTTTAGGATATCATCACTCCGGACAACCGACCCCTCTCCAGTTTATTAAAGATATTCATGATCCCACAAAAATCGGAAATATTCTATTGCCGAATAAACAACTCAAAGAACAAACGAAGAGAATAAATATTACACTTAAAGACTTAACAATGTTTCAAGTATAATCCTTTCGTAGACGAATGACCTGCCATGCCTCGGACTTCAAGGTCAACTGACGATTCTGCAAAGCCCACTTTGGGTTGCGGTCCGACCCTTTGTCCCAAAGCGTCGCGGCGTTGGCTGGGCGGGAAGTTCAAATGTTGACTGTGGCCACGGCATTGACTTGCTTGAGCGTTCGAGTTCTTTTGTTGCTGCTTTAGTTTGGTGAACGAGGGGGTGTTTACTTGTTAGGAAAGGATGATAGTATTATTTTTTTCACACATAGCATCACAAGTATTATCCATCATCTTGCAAATAACATTCATGAAAATAATCATAGTTTCATGTTTTACAACCTTAGCAAGGACTTCGAAGATTGTGCTCCCATCACTACCACGAAATGAAGTCAACGAAGTCCCGTGGATCACAACCTCTTCAGGTGTTTCAGCGTTGTGTTGCGTACCTTCACCTTGCACGTATCCAAGCGGCTCGTCTCATCCAAGTGACCTTCGCTGTGATTGGTGGAGTTAGCGATATCCCATAATGATGTTTCTGATTACGCGAAGATGATAAACAAAATCCTGAGATGAAAGGAAGAACTGAATTCGCTGAGGACGGGGTACAAAGCGCCAGAGAGACTACAGAGAGACTACAGGAGCCTGGCTTGGTCCCCAGGCCTTGCTCAAGTTCAAGTACGGTTACATCTCTTGGTACTTAGATGTGGTACAAGTTCCACAAGCCAAGGCGACGTTTAGAAAACCCCGCATAGTATTCTCCTGGCGTGCTGGACATGCATGACTAGCGTGTTCATTAGAATAACATCCTCCTGGACTCGACCATGTGGATGTGACTCATTCGTATAGAAATAATCACATTGAGTACTTGTTAGTCGTTGGGAATTCACCGGTGAAGCAACACTTTTCAGGTACTGAAGATTTCGAGTACTTGAAGGTACTGGGTCAGTTTTGCAACATCAGTAAGGATGCATTTCGCATACAAACGAAGCTGATAACCGGTCATTCATGAGTATAGTTTTCTTTTCAGTGTACGAACAATTTTTCCTCACTGTTGCGTCATAATGAAAGTGCATGGATGCCCAGACAGCAAAAGATAAAAAATAATATTAATAATAATAATGTCGCCATGCCGGTGTTGCCATGATTTTGAGTTACTGAATGTGCATTTTTGGTGGACGGAATAGAGGCTGACTCTCTCTCTCTCTCTCTCTCTCTCTCTCTCTCTCTCTCTCTCTCACTCTCTCTCCTCTCTCTCTCCTCTCTCTCTCTCTCTCTCTCTCTCTCTCTCTCTCTCTCTCTCTCTCTCTCTCTCTCTCTCTCTCTCTCTCTCAAAGCGCGCGTGTGTGTGTGTGTGTATGTGTGCGTGTGCGTGTGTGTGTGTGTGTGTGTGTGTGTGTGTGTGTGTGTGTGTGTGTGTGTGTGTGTGTGTGTGTGTGTGTGTGTGTGCGTGTGCGTGTGTGCGTGCGTGCGTGCGTGCGTGTATGCATGTGTGTGTGTAAATAGAGACACACGAAAAGAAACTAATCACAGACCTCACAGAACAAAAAAAAGAACACGCAAGAATAATAATAATAATAATAATAATAATAATAATAATAATAATAATAATAATAATAATAATAGTAATAGTAATAGTAATAGTAATAGTAATAATAATAATAATAATAATAATAATAATAATAATAATAATAAACTGATTTCTGCCTCATTCATGTATTCTTCTTGACTCCCTGTGTATTGATTCGACTGAGGGACAAGAAGCAACAGAAGGAATCATGAGAGTGGGATAAAATAAAAGCGAAATGTGAGAGTGAAATGAAATGAGAGTGAAATGTGAGAATGAAATACGAGAATGAAATGAAATGTGAGAGTGGAATGTTAGTATGAAATATGAGTGAAATGAATTGAGAGTGAAATATGGGGATGGAATATGAGTGAAATGAGATAAGAGTGAAATATGGAGATGGAATATGAGTGAAATGAGATAAGAGTGAAATATGGGGATGGAATATGAGTGAAATGAGATAGGAGTGAAATACGAGAAGTGAAATGCTCTCTCAGATTAATGTCAACCTGCGCAATCAAGGTGGTTGGACCATAACAGCTGAATGGTTTTGGTTTGAAGATACAATAGCAGGATATGTAACGATGAAACTCCAGAACATTTAAACGTAAAAAGAGATATACGGAGAGACAGCCATAAAGAAAATATGAAAGATAACCGTTTTAAAGGAAAATTAATAACCGATTTACAATGAAACAAGTGCAAAAAAGAGTAAATTCAAGAAAAAGAAAGACACCTACACAAAATAACCGAAACTGGAAACGCAAAACAGCTGAAAATAGAGGAGCAATTTGCCTGTCCACATTGCTAGTCATAAAGCAACACTCGTTCTGTTGGTATTTTGAATGCTTCTGCAGGTTGTCAGGCATGGCGGAGCCGCGTTATCCACTGATCAAAGATGGCAACTGATGATATACATGATATATTATACGTTCCTCGATGATGACACAGATGTAATTATAGATATCGAGGTGACAAAGGGTGATCATCTGCATTCGAAACGATGGATATTAAGTTTGGAATATATACAGCAGTTCATGGGGTTGTTTCTTTTACTTAAAAAGGATTGATAAAGTGACCTGAATTCAAAACGGTGGTTATTGATAACTTTGGAATACGAATAACAGTGAATGGGATTTTTTTTATTATTCTGATCACGATAATTACGAAAGAAGTATGATGAATATACATTTTTTCTGGATAATGATAATAATCTTTATAAAAAAGGAAATAGTCTTGCTGACATTGCAACAATATTTGAACAGTGCATCATTCGCACATCGAAAAAAGACTGACAAATCAGAATAAATCGCCTGCTTAAGATTCACTGACATATTAGAAACTAAAGTCCCTCATGGCTAAAGGAAAACACGACTTTTATTGCATTTCAGTGGGGAGATGGCGGCGCCGTCACTGCCGCGAATGCGAAAGAGCGGCCGCGGCGCCTGGGCGATGCGAGGGGAATACGCGCACTTCCTGGCCAAGGTTAAGGCGTCTGCTGCGAGGCTTGTGACAAGGGGAGACCCGTGGGCATGGGAGTGGCTAAGGGCAAACTGTAATAATTCTATGCAATCGATACCTGTAAATACACACACTGGGTAGATTCACGTACACACACTCATATATATATATATATGTGTGTGTGTGTGTGTGTGTGTGTGCATATATATATATATATATGTATATATATATATATATATATATATATATATATATATATATATATATATATATATCATATATATTCGTTGCGCCACATCCAGACCTATTAAGATATGCATTGACACACGGTAATATAGGAGAAACGCGGGTGATGGCCGGTTAATGGCAAACATCGACCGGTCATTCGTCATTGGCTGGGATGGCCATAGTATCATGGTGATTCGTCCCATAACAGGACCACGACTGTCTCCATGCTGCTACACGCCGGTGCCAAGGGGCGTCTGGCACGGGGGAGGAGGGGGGGGGGGGGACGAAAAAGACTTCGCAAATCTCAATCACTCACTCAGGGTTTTGTTTTGAAGAGGATGAATCGGGTAGTGGCGTAATAGTAATTGCCTAAGGTTGTGTGCTGTGCGTTGTTGATTGGTTATGATGATGATACTCTGATATGATGCATTCTGCCTGTGCGGACTGCGCTTTCGCAAGTGCACATGCAACATTTGGGGGGGAAACACTATGAGCAGTATCTCTCTCTGCATCTCTCTCTCTCTCTCTCTCTCTCTCTCTCTCTCTCTCTCTCTCTCTCTCTCTCTCTCTCTCTCTCTCTCTCTCTCTCTCTCTCTCTCTCCACACAAAACACACACACACACACACACACACACACACACACACACACACACAAATATATATATATATATATATATATATATATATATATATATATATATATATATATATATATATATGTACATGTGAGTGTGAGTGTAACTGTAAGTGTGAGCGCGTGCGCGCGTGTGTGTGTGCTAACTAGGCTAGTTGTCAAAACCATCCGTGCACAGAAATCCAGAATCATATGTTGAAATCCCAGGCCACCCTCTGCATCATCGGCCAACCTGCAAACAGCTCTCTTCGCGTCACTCATGTCACGCAAAAGATCATTCTCGCTTCTCTTTTTGTAGATCGTATCATCATGCTCCATTCTCCTCTCTTTTTTAATCACACAGCATACGTAAAAAAAAAATCTCTTCTTTAAGTTAATCTATTTGTTATCTATAACGATGAAGATGATTGTCTTAGTTACGTTATTCCCCAGAAAGTGTTGGACTTAAAAACAAAGTAAACTTCATAAAGCTGAATTTATTCGGTTCGTGCGTGGGCTGAATTGACAAGTCTATTTAGGCCTCGCGTCCAGGTAACACACTAGTACGATTATAAGTCGGGTTACATACAGGTGTTTAGTAACGACTTAAAACGACAGTCTCCTGATTACAAATGTAATTAATCACATGTCTCTGCCACTTAGCTAATTGTTTTGACCACTCGCTTGTGTTTTTAAGAAGGTTTATAGAATTGCTAACTTTCATCGTCTGTTATTTGTATATTTGACACTTGCAAGAAAAGGACATTCAGTCATTATATTGGCCTTTATCACACACACTCACATAAAGATAAACGCAACCTCAACTGCTAAACAACAACTAGATCAGTAAGATAAAAACTAAGAAATATGCAGACATGGAGATCAAAGCCATGCTGTCTGTCTCAGAATTATTACATTTTTGCAGCATTTTAGAATCTGGATTTGAGCTTACGTTTATAATCAAGAAGGAACAGAGACGAGTGACTCCCTGGATATGGCGAGCTGACAGACACGGCTCTCACGGAACTAATGTTCGTCGCAAAAAAAAAAAAGGGAAAGACGTAGGTGCCCACCTTGAAGTAGAGGAGCGACTGCCACTGGCAAGGTTGCGGCGGAAAGTGTTATCTTGACGAAAGATAGGCCTGGAATTTTAGGAAGCTTTTAGACGAAGTAAAGGTCAGACTTCCTCGAGAGTAAGAGTGAGGACTGGCAGTTGAAATGTCTGTGTCTTAAGGGGGAGACTTGATCGAGGATACGACGCATCCTGAACAAGGGCAGCGTTGGGAAAATGGCGAGGAACGCTTAGGATTAACAAAGGAAATCGATCTTTCCATCCCTTGCCTCTCTTGTACACATATCTCTCTCTATCCTGCAATTTTCGCACGAAGAAATCCAGGAAGATATTTCATCTT
>NC_051396.1:18049794-18052294 GCF_015228065.2 Penaeus monodon | reverse complement strand
AGAGAGAGAGAGAGAGAGAGAGAGAGAGAGAGAGAGAGAGAGAGAGAGAGAGAGGGAGAGGGAGAGATAAATAGAGAGATAGAGATGGAAAGAAAAGAAACAAGAAACCTGCTTAAGCGTGTATATACAGGTACATACTAGTTATGTAAAAAAAAAAAAAATCTCTTTTTTCATTCTCTTCTTTTGCCGCTGCTCTTCCTTCGCCCTTACACGTCCTTGACCGTGGACCTTTAGATACCGGTCTCCCATTCTTCATCCTTGGACTCCGCTCGAGCTCACTGCCTTCCAGTTCACAGTCTTTCTTCTCTAAATCCGAATATATATTTTCATCTTATATGTTCATTCTTACTTATGGTTGGTAGTTTTGTGGGTGGGTGGGTGGGGGGGGGGGTTATGTGTGTTTTATTCGTATTTCGTTTATTGTCGTTTTTTTTTTTTATTGCGAATTGTGATACTTTTAGTTATTGCAGTTTCGAATCTTTTTTTTCTCTTGGTTCGTACGAAGGACAAAAATTTTGTGAAGAATCGTAACAGGTTTTGACGCTATGATGATTTGTAATTTATTTCTGATCTTCATCCTTGGTACAATGACCCGAATATTATTATTATTTTTTAATCTGAAATTCCTGGTGCTCTTTTTTCACAGACCTCAACTCCGGCTCACCTCTGTTTTTTCTCTCCTTATCATCCTCCGTTTCATTTACGCTTTTATTCAGTTATCATTTTTTTCCCCTACGCCTCATCATTTTCCTTTTTTACATGCTTTCATTAACGCTTTTATTTATTTATCTCTTCTTTCATTTTTTCTACATCATGACCGCCTCATTATTTTCCTCTTTTTAAAAGACTTCGCGGTTACTGGAAACACCCATTTCGAAAAATTATCAGCAGAAGCGAAATACCCCGGCAAGCGTCCGTCGAACCAAGAAGGTACCCTGAGGTTGCGTTCAAGGTCTCGATGCCACACGAGGGACACCTACACCATACACGACGCTCATTCGTATCCGCTTCGAAGGGTTGCCATGCAGTGGGCGTGGAGGGAGGGAGAGGAGGAGGATATGGAAGAGGGGAGGAAGGGGAGGTGGTGGTGGAGGAGGATGAGGAGGAGGAAGAGGAGATGGTGTGGGGGAGGAGGAGGAGGGGGAGGAGGAGAAGGAAGAGAAGGTGATGGTGGAGGAGGAAGATGTGGAGGAGAAGGAGGAAGAAGAGGAGAAGAAGAAGGAGGGGAAGGAGGAGGAGGAGGAGGTAGGAGTAGGAGTAGGAGTAGGAGGAGGAGGAGGAGGAGGAGGAGGAGGAGGAGGAGAGGAGGAGGAGGAGGAAGAAGAGGAGGAGTAGGGGGGGCAGGGAGGAGGAGGCCGACGAGGACAAGGAATAGGATAAGAGGGACTTTAGTCGTGGACTGAAGAGGAGAAGGAGGAGAAGGAGAAAGAGGAGACAAAGGAGGAAGAAACAGACAAGCAGAAGAAGCAGGAAATAATGGAGGAACGGGAAGAGAAGGAAAAATAAAATAGGAAAAGTTCCGTTGGTATCATAAAGCTCTGATTTTTTTTTTTTAACTTGAATTTATCGAAGCACTTGTTTCTTATTTTGCTTGAGAATTCTCATTTATTCTTGATATTATTATTGTTGTTATTACCATGGTTCCTGTCATCATGGTCACATGGTAATGGAAGCGATGGTAGAACCAGAAAAACGGAACTAGAAACAAAATCGAACCAAAGTAATATTTATTTCTTCATTAACTAACGCTGGTCGTCTATCCCAACAGTCGCCAGGTCATCAAGAAAGCAAGATGTCTTGAATGAGATTTTAAAACACAGATCTTAAGCTGCAGGATGTTTTGACCCTTTTTTTCCCCCCATTTTGGATGCCATCGTAATGGGAACTCATTTGTACATCATTTGCATAAAGCTTGTGCCTGTTATAATGTCCTGCCGAGGTACATAAGCCTCTGTTTCTTTCTATCTGTCTTTCTCTGTCTCTGTATCTGTCTCTGTCTTTGTCTCTCTCTCTCTCTCTCTCTCTCTCTCTCTCTCTCTCTCTCTCTCTCTCTGCCTCTACCCCATTCTCTCCCTCTTTCTCTTCTCCATCTTATCCTCTCTCTTCCGACACTGAAAACATACATACTGTACTAACACACGGAAACCACACCTTAACATGCTTTTTGTACCCACACCTTTTTCACCTTGCTTGTACAGGAAGGAAGGAACTACTTTTTGTAACCTCCTTCCCCTGTTCATGTTGTATGCACAGAGGCATATTTTCTCACTTTTCACTTCCCGGTATGGCAGCAGCTCGACACATGTTTAGTGAGCTTGTTATCAACAAGTAACTAATTTTGGGTAACCTTCAAAGTCTGGTTATGATTGCTGTTTTGCTAGTATGCGTTATTTTACCTGTTCTTATCATTGTTGTCAGTTTTATTATGATTGTTGTTGTTATTTTTATTGTTATTGTTATTATAATTATATTATTATTATCATTATTATTATTATTATTA
>NC_051396.1:18039794-18042294 GCF_015228065.2 Penaeus monodon | reverse complement strand
GGATATCAAGTAATTATTGGCCTTGAGCTTGGAAACAGATCAAGCCTCACTGATTCTCGTGGAATATCAAACAGAATATGTGTCCGGTCCGCACTCGCCAAGACAGTTTCCAATACTATTTTTATTTATGATCAGTTATTCCCAGACTCCTTTCTGTCTATCTACTTATCTATTTATCAACCTCTCTCAATCTCTCCATGGGGAAAAATCTTTCTGACTTTAATGCATATATGGACATTGAGACATACACAATACTTACTAACACGAAATCTAAATATTGAAACTTACATTTCTGTAAAAGAGAACCGGTCATTATGCCGGCTTGTCCGAAGGGTTCCAAGGTGCTAACTTCTTGTCTTTCTGTGGAAGGAAAAGTTAAACACGAGCGTCTCCCTAAATGTGAATCTAGTAGCATTGTTGTAATGGCGCGCTTCCAGTGATATACAGCTAATCATTCCAGTTAGAAATACATTTGAAAATCGTCGTTCTATTGGGCACTTGTCTTTGCTGTTTTTCTCTGCATTCAGTCTGTATATGTGTACTGATACACACACACGTCTGTGTATGTGTGTATATATATATATATATATATATATATATATATATATATATATATATATATATATATATATATAATATATATATATATATATATAACATATATCAATAACAAAAAAAAACAACATACAATATAATATAACATATATATAATATTATATTATATATATATATATATATATATAATAATATATATACACAACACACACACACACACACACACACACACACACACACACACACACACACACACACACACACACACACACACCACACACACACACACACATATATAATATATATATATATATATATATATATATATATATATATATATATATATATATATATACATACATACACACACACACATACATACATACATACATACACACGCACACATCTACACACATACTCGAATTTCCGGGTCTTAGCACATCCATTTTTCATTAGAATATATTTTAAAAAGATATTTCCACCAACAATTTCTTCCATTAGAAACTCAATCGGTTTTGAAGGAAAAAGCTTCACTATATACGTAAATATCCTTTGTTCCTGTGACGACGAGGTATTCTGAATTTTTTATTAGAATTTTAGTAATAAAAAAAAAAATGGTTGATAACTTTTAGCGTTTTTTATGTACTCTTTTGATAAATTATTCCCAGTACGTAGTTAGGAATTAATAGAAGAAACCAGACATTAGTATTAGTAACAGTAATGTCACTGTAAATGTTGTAACAGAAATTTCCCATTATGGGGAGTGTCTTCCAGTGTGAATGTTTCAAATAATAAATCTTGTCATAATTTGTATTACATAATGTAAATAAATGTGTAAATACGTAAAACTCCTGTAAGAGATGAATGTGAACTGAACGCCAAACGTGATTTAAAATATTATTTAAAGTGTTAGACAATCAGACTTTAAATATATATTTTTTCTCGTACAACCCAAGGTGCTCTTTTGTACATAACGCGTTTGTATCAGCTATGTAAGTTTTGTAAATATACGTGTGAATAGACTGTGTTGTTTGTTTTCATTTCCTAGAATATATTTCTACACTTCCAATTATTCTAATATACGCAGGAGCGTTATTATTGTTAAGAACATTGTGATAATAATAATTATTATAAACCCTTCGTCGTTATTACGATCACCAGTGATAATAATAGTGACTCACCCACACAAAAAGATGATGATAATAATAATAATAATAATAATAATAATAATAATAATAACAATAATAATAGAGCAAATCAAATAAAATCTGAGGATAAAACAATACGTATCGATCGAATTAATAGACAGTGAAGATGAAGATCATGGTCATATTGTAGAAATAATAATCATGATCATGATGATAATGATTGTGAAGATGATGATAATGACGGTGATAATTAAAAGGATAATAATGATGATGACGATGATGATAATGATAATGGCAGTAATAATAGTGAAGCTGATGATGATGAATTTGATGATGATGATACTAACTCTAATAAGAATGTTTGTAATAATAGTAATAATATTAATGATAATAATAATAATAATAATAAAAATAATAATAATAATAATAATAATAATGATAATAACGATGATGAGGATGATGATGATGATGATGATGATGATGATAATAACAACAACAACAGCAATAATATATTATCATTATGCGCAATGATAATAATATCAGGAACTGATAACCACGCACTAAATAAAGGAATAAATAACAAAAAAAACTAATATAGAACAGAAGATCAATCGACAGTCATCAAAGAGGTTGGTAAAGTCGTGACGATGAAAACATCTGTTCCGTACACATGCGAAGCGACAGGATCTTATTTGACTGTGGATTATATTAACATATTTTCACACAATTTCTTTTCTCGTAGAAATATAGACTCGATGCATTGCAAAGACTATAGAGGGGTGTGAATTTCCCTACAT